>NC_142088.1:2786721-2938114 GCF_054644295.1 Miniopterus natalensis | reverse complement strand
GCAGGGCTAATTATGTCAATTTTCAGGCATTCAGTGGCCCACACATAGATGACACCGGAATCAGATCACTCTCCACTCTTCTAGACCCAAGTCTCTGTCTTCCTGGGGGCTCCTGAAAACTACTGACTTCAGTTCCAGAGGCAGGAGACCAGATTCCCAGGTGGAGGGAGGTCTGTCTCCAAGGCAGAGGGAGCTGGGAAAATACGGGTTTGAATCTAGATGCACCCGTCTCACGTGATCACGATACAGTGCATGAGGCCTAGAGTCACCCATCAGGTGCGACTTTAGCTGCCTCACGAGGTACCGTGAGGGAGGACTGAAAGGGCGTCTAGCTCCGGACCTGACATAACAAATGTTAGCTTTTCTGCCCCTGAAGATCCGTGCTTCTTCCTGGTGTTAGGGTCACAGGGGGGCCCCAGTTCTGCAGGGGGGGCCTCAGTTGGGCAGGGGTTACAGCCCAGCCTCTGGAGTGGCCGCTGGCCAAATTCTGGTTCTACCACTTTGCTGCCCGCAAATCAACCCTCCAAGGTTCAGTCTGCTCACCTGTGAAATGGGCTAAGGAGTAGCCAAGTGTGGGATTTTCTGAGGATTAGGCGTTTTAGTCCATGGCCCCCACGGCCCCCACCTGCCCGCCTCGCAGGGTCCTCGACAGTGTCCTGCGCGTTCTGACAACTAGGCTCTGCCCTCCGGGGCCTGGCCGCCGCCCACTCGGGGATCCGAGCCTCACCCGGGGTTCCCCGGGGACGGGGTGAGAGAAGGTGGGGATGCGGTGGGCACAAGAGCGCAGACAAAAGGTCTCCACGAAACAGCCGCACCTGGAGGCGCCGGTGCCAGGGACCACGATTCCGGGGGCGCCCTGCGTCCCGGGACCCGCTCCCCCGCCGGCGCCGGGAAGAGGAAAGGAAGGAATTAGGCGCCGAGGCGGGATCCTCCGGGACTCCGGAGACCCGGCGCCAACCCGCCCCCCGCGGCCCAGTGCCACAGCCCAGCCCTGGTAACACGCCCCGCCCCGGCCTCCGGGCCCCGGCAGCTCGGCCCCGCCCCCTGCTTATTCACGCCCCGCCCCTACTTAGTCATGCCCCGCCCCGCGCTCGCCCCGCCCCCAGCACTCGCCCCGCCCCCTGCTTATTCACTCCTCTCCCCGGTCTCCGGGCCCCAGCAACTCGGCCCCGCCCCCCGCTAGCCCCGCCCCCTACTTATTCACGCCCCGCCCCTGCTTATTCACGCCCCCTAGGCCTCAGCAGCTCGGCCCCGCCCTCCCCGCTCGCCCCGCCCCTACTTATTCATGCCCCGCCCCTAGGCCCCGCCCCGCGATCGTCCCGCCCAGCGCTGGGCTCGGTCCACACCCTACGCTGCATGTGCGCGGCCCCCGCCCTGTTCCGCTCGCTCCCAGCCGCCTTCCCCGCCCTGCGGGGCCTGGGCTCAGGCTCCACCCCGCCAGGACCCCTCCCCTAGACCCCGCCCGGGCGCCGAGACCACCCCAGCCGCTGGCGCCCGCCCGTTCCCGCCCGGATCTCCGCGGAGCAAGCCCTGCCCCCGGCCCCGCGCCCCGCCCCGAGGCTGGGACCTCCCTCGGCTCGCGGAGGCTGGGACCGAAAGCTCCGGGCGCTCGGGGCGGTCCCTGCCCCTGGCCTCCGGCGCGGTGATTCCCGCGGAGCCGCGCGCGCCCCCGGCCGGGCGAGCTCCCAGAGCACGAGGAGAGCCGGGGAGCCGGAGGATCGCCATGCGAGCCAGGTAGGCAGGCGGGCGGGGCCCCTGCGGGCGCTCCGGCCCCGCGCCCGGCCCGCGCCCGGCGCCCGCTCGCGCCCGGCGGGTTGGCGCGCCTCTCGAGCGCTGGTCGTTCTCTCGCCGCTCGAGCTCGGGGTCCGGGGTGCCCTGGCGCGGCGGGCACCTGGCGGCTTCCGGAAGCCTCGCGCACCCCTTGCCGCTCCCCCGGGCGCCCCGATCACCCGGCCCGGCGGGCGGGTCGGGGTTCGGGCGCCGAGCCGCCCTCGGAGCCCCCCCCCGCGCCCGGCAGATCCGCTCTCTCCCGGCCCAGACGCTTCCCAGGGCCGCCCCACAGCCACAGCGGGGCACGAATCTGGGGCTTGTGCCCTCGCGGGGCGCTCCGAGGGCTGGAGGGGCTGGGGCGCCCCCTCGCGCGGTCCCTGGGTGGCGGGCAGGGCGCGCGGTCCCGCGTTAAACTTGCTGGTGACAATGCATATTTGAACTTCGGAGATCCCTCGTTTTAGGCTGGAAATGAAAACCCGGGTTTCTGGCTTTAGCCGTGCGGTGACCCGGCAGCCCGGGGTGACAGCGCCGCGGCCGGCGGGCGGAGACAGGTGGGAGAGGCACGCTGTTCTGTTAAGTGCTGTTTCCCGGGAAGCCCGCTCCGGGCGCGGGTAGGTGGTGCGTGGGACCCAGCCTCGGGGTCCCGTGGCTCCCGGCCCGGGGCTGGCCCTGCAGCCCGGGGGCCAGGCCTTCCCTGGCCCTTGCCCGCGGCGCCGGCGCGGCCGCGGAGCGCGGGGAGCGAGCGCGAGGGAGCCCGGCGGGTCCCTGAGGTTGAAAGAAGGGAGCGCTGGGCTGGATTTCATTCGTGCCGATTCTTTCCAAGTTAGTGCAGCAGCTTGGTGCCCGCTGCTTATCCGTAGTAATAAGTTCTCGTAACTTTTTGTTCTGAGCACAAAAGCAGTAAATGCTTTGGGTAGAAAACATGGAAAGAGACATCAAACAGAAACCATCCATGGCCCCTTAGTTCCTCCGGCCTTTAATATTTATTCATCTTTCTCAGGGTCGCACGCTTGCAGATTTCCTCAGTAAGTTACAACTGGAGCCCCTCTAGCCTAAATCAAAAGTAATCTCTTTATGCAACTCTTCCCACCCTTGGAAACGTTTGTCTCTGAGCACCAAGGTCTGGGTTTATGGGCCTGGTTTCCTTCACCAGGGCCAGCTCCCTTTCCAGAGGGTGGTGTACTCCCTGCCTTCTGTAGGCCTGAGATGGAGAGAGAGGAGTGGTCAGCTTGGAACACGGGCTCAGATGGGATTGGCTCGGTGCCTGTCCACCCTCCCCTGTGGTTTTGGTTCCTTGCCTTGTAAAAATGAAGGTAATGATTCTCAATCAGCTTCTCAGGCCGCCATAAAAATTAATGGGTGGTTTGCCAAGCGTATCGCCATCCTTGGATGGACAGCGGCTGTACTTTAAGGGGCTAGGAAGCATTCTGCTTGCTGTTCTGTGTTGCCGTTGTCATCAAATAAAAACAGTCTACCTCCCACCTGGCCATCCTGACCAGGAGACGGACACCAGGAATGTCCGATGGAGCCTGGAGAACCATCCTGGTCCCCTGCTCAGGTCCGTCTGTCTGGGCCAAGTCCCCCAGAAAACAGGGGCCTTGGAAAGAGACAGCATGCTCAAATCCAGCTCCTCTCTGCCTTCTGCATGTGGGCAGATGGGGAGAAGGGGGCATTGGTATTAAGACGGGCCTCAAGTTGCACAGACCTGACGCTTGACCATCTGTGGACTGCTGAGGCCACAGTGACCCCAGAGGGAACAGTTAGTTCCGGGAGAGGGACTCAGAAAGTGCACAAGCCCGGCTTCCCGGAGGTTTGTTTTATGGCTCCCCTGTTTACCAAATGAACAATGACCAGCTCGGATCTGCCCTGCCCGAGAAGCTCTGTGAGCTCTAATATTTTTCCTCTTGTCCCAGGTCGCATTTTATAACAATGAGAAGGGACTCCTACCATGAGTTAATTTCAGGTACGAAAGGCGGAGTGGGGCGAGGTGCCGCACAGGTCGCCTTTTGTTCCCCTAGAACAGAAACCGTGGTGGAAGATCCAAGATCCTCTTTCCCTGAACGTCTCACGGGCTCCGGTTTGTCATTTGATAGTTTCATTTTTTTTATCGTCACTCCCAGCAGCACTTGGATCTGTCCAGACACAGGGGGTTTCCGGAAGGACCCAGAAAGGGGGCTGGAAGAGTTGCTGACGGTGCCCGTCGCCGGGCTCGCTGTCTGGTGGCAATTCTCCTTATCTGGGCGAGAGGAGGAGGGGAGGCTGGCTGGATTTCTCCTTTGCAGTGTTTGTGAACTTCCTGCTGGCTGCTGGAACAGACTTCTTTTTTATTCTAATGTTGGTTTCTAGTCTGATTATAAGATATGCTAATGGCGAGTGGGGATTTAATCCTCGGACCCCCCAATGAAGCGTGGGAGGTGTGTGTGCTCCCTCTCCTCCCTGGGAGGAGGCCCCCTGGCTTCCACCAAACAAGCCTGGGAGCTCCGGGTTCACCCCTAATGACCTCACCCCGGCTCAGGGCAAGCCTCCGTGGCTCCCTGTTTCAGGTTCTAGCCTTGTGTTGACTGAGTGAAAGCCGCTGTTGAGCAAGCGGGCCTTGGGCCAGCCATGTGGGTTTCCCTTCGCTTTCTTGTTTTCAAATTGGACACCTGAGTTGGGCCATGTTGCCATTTTCCTTTTGAGAACTGGAGTCAGACCCCTGGGATATTTTATTTCCTAAGGCCCTGGAGATGGGCACTAGGATTTCTTTGTCCTTAGGTCGCTGCCTGACAACCAGGGATTGAGAAAGGTCACCGAGGAGCAGGGAAATTGACTTCACAGAGAGTGCACAGGCCGGCCCGCCTTGCTTCCGCCGTCCAGGGTTTACACTGGACTTGCAGAGCCGGGTCTCCTGGCTCCCCAGATATTCCCACAATAGAAGCCCCATGTCCTGCCACTACCCTCTGGAGGAGTGACAGAAAAGTAATTCAAGTCCCCACACACCCAGGGAACAAGCCGGCTACTGACTCAGGATCTTCCAGGGAGCCTGGCCTGCTGCTCCCGGGGCCCTAGGGCATCCCTGTTACATAAGACACCTAGTGCGGGCAGAACCAGCGGCCAGCGCCTCACAGGAGAGCCTTCAGCTTTAGAAGAAAGCAAGAGGATACACAAGGTGTTTTGGAAATTAAGGTCTGTGTGGTGTGTTTCAGGAAGGGAACTGTGAAGTCCCCATATGTGTGCACAGCAAATACCCTCCCAAACCATCAGGAGGTGCCTGCAGATTCAAGGGAGAGAACGGTGGACTGAGTTAGCCTAATTTAAATTGCGATTTGGGGTGTTTTAAGGGGAAGAAATCAGTGTCACTTGCTGAGGGCGTACATGGTACCAAGGACCAGTGTGCACACTTTAAAATCCTCACAAAAACTAGGAGAATTCAAGTCACTTCTCCAACGTAACAGTTCATTCAGTAAGTGCCTGAGCTGGGACTTGAACCTGGGTCTGCCTGAGCCCAGCTTGATCTCCCAGCTCCCGTCTCCCAAACGGCTGTTCAGCACGTATTTTGGTAGCATTAAGGCATGAAATGAGCAGAGTGCCTGCCGCCTCACACCGTGATCAAAAAGCTTGATGGAATCTTTAAAACCCGTGAATTTTTTCAGCCTGAATGGAAGACAGCAGGTTTGCACATTTGTTCCTGGGGGCGGGTGCCCTCACCCTGTCTACAGGGTAAAGGTTGATTTTTTTTTTTTTTTGGAAGACTGCAGTTTTGAAGTTGAGAAAACTCAGCACCTGCTATGAAGTGTGTCCTTGCACCCTGAAAAGAGGTATTCTGGGCCGATGAGGTCACTGAGGTCACTGGAGTAAGATTAAGATTATGGGAAGGCTGATAAATAAATGTAAGATAAGGGCTCCACCTTCCCCTTTACAATCTCTGAAGTGACAGACTGCTGAGATTATTCTTATCTGCTCAGGAAAGACTAGTGTCTGGGGAGCCCTGCTGTAGCTGGTTAGCCCAACTCTTTGGAGCAGATTGCAAAGATTCTTGCTGCAAAATGATTTCATGGTTCCAAATTCTTAGAACACATCCTTTCCTCTCTCCTGCTAGTCTGTGCAGTTGAGGGAAAGCCTGCCCGTTTTTCAAAACAGGGAAGCTCACTAAAGTCTGCAGGTCTCAGTGGAATACAAATGTTTCCTTTTCTAGCCTCTCCAAAGGAGGAGGCCTGAGGCTGCAGTGAACCACTGCAGAGAAACCTGCTCTTTGAGGAAAACAAAAACCAAAAAACACAGAGCCTTGATTGTAGCATCTGCCAATTACTGGGTGTAAATACTCCCACCATGGCTGACTTAAAGCCAGCAGTGTTCGGGCTGCACATTACTAACTATGCAATGATCTGTATGAGCCAATAAGAGCCGCTACAGCTTACTTTTCTTGGACTGAGCCCACCTGTCCAGCGCCCTCATATAATCGATTAAAGGTTGGCTGGCTTCTGCTTGGACTATGTTTGCTTAGCTGTGTGAGAGGAGAGAGGATTTGGTGTCACTGGGTAGCCAGTTTTGGCCCAGCAAGACTAGAGTGCTTCAGAACTCAGACCACACCTTAAAGTCATCTAGGAGTTAAAAAGTTTTTTTAAAACCTTTGCTGCCCCCTTCTCCGTCAAGTCAGAATTTCTGAGGGTGGGGCTCAGACATGAGTAGTATTTAAAAGCTCCCCAGTTGAGCGCTGGCCAGGTGGCTGAGTTGGTTGGAGCATTTTCCTGTACACCAAAATGTTGTGGGTTCTATTCCTGGTCAGGGCACATACCTAGGTTGTAGGTCCAATCCCCAGGGCACGGGGCAACTGATCCATGTTTCTCTCTCTCTCCCCCTTCCTCTCTCTCTAAAATAAGTGTGTGTTTGGGGAACATATCCTCGGGTAAGGATTAAAAATAAAAAAAAAAAAGCTCCCTGGTAGAATCACCATTCTAATGTCTATCCAGGGGAGTTTATTGGAGCCAAACTGATGACATTGCCAGGGACCAAGATCTCAAATGCTCCGGAGGGTAAATTTGCAGTTTCCTTTACACATTTGGATTAAGGAGGGAATGAGTGTAAGGGAGCTTGTGTGGAGGTGGAAGAAAGTGGGGACAGGATTGGATTACATGACTATGTGCTCTCTTGAGGGTGGTTATGCTTCTAGCGGTCTGAAGAAGAGGTATTTCAAAGGTCTTGTGAACCCTGGGGGTGGGGAAGACACCTGCTAAGAAAGGCTCCTGGTGGCTAACTGGGCTCAAATGGGGGGGGGAAATAGCAGCCATTTCTTTTGCACAGGGCCCCTCCACAAACTGCACTTCACGGAGAAGCCTCTGGGCTTGCGGGGCTGCCTGCCGCCCCGTGTTCCTGCCCTCTGAGCCAGCCTTATGAAGGTTTCCTGGAGTCCTAGGTCCACCAATAGGACCAAAGGAAACTGTTGGCATTGAATTGGTGCTAATGACCATGACTGTCCGTGGTCAGTGTGTTAACCCTGATGCCCAGAAACAATGGACAGGGCTTGCTCAAGGCACAGGCAGATCTTTTTATAGGCCTGGGGTGTAACTACCTGCCATTACCCGGCCAGTTGGTCACTACCCACCATGACCTACCAGTTAGAGATTTATGATGGGAGCACCCTGTGAGGTTACAGTTTGGCGGGCTAGGCTACATGGCTCCTTGTTTGTCCACAAGAGGTAGTTTGGGGCCAGGCTGGCAGACCTTGTATTTGATGCCAAGAAGTTGAAATTCCCTCGTGGAGCCTGGGAAGGTTTTTCAGCAGAAAGCTCTGAGTGTGAGGATGAGGCAGGCAGAGACCGATCTTCCCAGTTACCTGTTGTCCGTCTTACTCCAGTGCCCTTCCCCCACGGTGCTGGTCCACATGCTTGTGCCTCGGTTGCATCTGCTGGTTTTAACACGCACCCCGACCGGGGCCGGGGATCAAACCTGCAACAGAGGTACTTGCCCTTGACCAAGAATCGAACCCGAGACGCTTCAGTCCGAGGGCCGACGCTCCAACCACTGAGCCAGACCTGCCAGGGCCACACTCACCTTTTAACAGGGACTTTTCTGTGGCTTCACATATTGACTGGGCTTCTCTCTGTCACTGCCCAGTCTTCTGTAAATGGCTCTTTCTTTTCAAATATGAAACAGCCCAGTGTGCACAACTGAAAGTCATCATATTTGATTCTTAGGAAGACAAGTGACTCACCATCCATCATGTCCCACTAACATTGTGTTTCGTATCCAGGTCGTTGTCGGGGAACAGAAATAGCTGGAACGAGGCTTTCACAGGCTGGACCGCGCCAACTTCCTTTTCTTACTGGCGTCTCCAACAGCTCATCATTAAGACCTGTTTTATTTCCAGTGCCATCAAGGGCTTCTCAGTACCACACACCTGTCTGGATTCAAATCTCTGGCTTCTGTTTTACTTCTGGTTTTGACCTTGGGCAAGTTTGGGGGCTTCTTTGAGGCTCAGCTTTCTGGTCTGTGAAATGGTGACGGCGCTGCTCACCTCCTGGCTGGGAGGTAGACGTGTGGAGACCCCCCCCCCGCCTGTCACCGTGGTCCCTTCTGAGTCTTGCGGGCACTGTAGATTATTCTTAAGTGTTGAGTAAATAGAGAATTTCCTTTATGTTGCACCATCTGAATTAAGTAGGAGTTTGGGACTTGGGTATTTTTAGGTGGTCCGTCTGACCCCTAAAAAGTGAATGGGTGCGGACTAGCAGTATGATGCATGGGTGTCTAACTAGGGATTAGGACCCTCAGTCCTTGCCCTGTTTCTCAAAGCCCTGGGAGCAGGAGCGGTGTGGGAATGGAGTCAGCGAGGTGCATCCCAGGCCCAGACCTGGGATGGGGTGTGGCTGTGGCTGGTGGCACAGGGGGAAAGGGGGGAGCAGCCCCTTGCAGGAGGCCTCTGTGTGCAGGAGACCTGCCCTGCCCTTGGGGGATGAGGGAGGGAGGCCAGAAGCATCTTGTGGTCAATGTAAGTACTTCCTAGGTGTGTGAATTGTTTGGGGACTAGTTTCTTACCGACTTATGTTCTTTAAACCCTGTCCACTTAAATTTTTAAAAAAGTTTTCAAGTAATGCTCATTTTAGAAACATTAGAAAATGCAAAAGGAGGGAAAGCTCCCATCAGCGAAACTCTGCTCCCCGCGATAACCGCTCCAGACGTTTGGCGTGTAAATCAGACCTTCAAACAAAGCCGGGACAGTGAGGACTGTGTTCGCCTGGCCCTGGCCCGGCCCGGCCCGTGGCCTCCTTCAGTAAGCATTTGTCCAGTGAATACTCCTCTATTAAAACTGCTTTTTATCTCAAATTGTTGCTGACGTATTTCCAGATGAGTGGTGCAGGTTGGGTCTCACTCCTGTCAGGCTTGTCGGGGATGCACCCTCTTTGTTTACACGACCTGTTCACGGGCCGTTTCCAGCTACTGTGAAATTATAAACAGCACTATAGCGACCGTCGTGAGATACCTTCCCATGCCTGTAGGTTTCTCCTTTGAATGATGTTTCCTTTTTGCTTTCATCGGGCTTAAAATCTATACAGAACTAATTATATGAATTGCTGGGTGAATGTACACTCGCTGCTCAGGAAAACACCTCTGGAGGGAGTCACTCGGGGGAGAGTTTCTTCATATCTTGGATAGAATTTGGGGAATCTGTGCGTCAGCCTCAGACTCTCCGGCACCCTTTTGGGGGAATTCCTTTATGATTGTCCCAATCCTAAAATGCTCTGCACTACGAGTTTTGGGTGGGGTTGGAAGTGCACCCTCAGTTTTACACATGCACACCAGTTTCGGGAACATTGAAACACGGGGAAACATGCTTGAGCACACGGGAGCTGTTTCTGTTGGGAGTGTTCAGGGCCTACTCGCCCCTGGAAACGCTTCGGGGCGTTCAGCCTCCGGAATGGTCATTGCAGGCGCCCGGGCCGCGTCATTGTGGTCGTGATTGACCTCTGGGGCTGTGTCCCTGTCCGGCTGTGACGAGGCAGGTTGCGTTTGGTCTGGTGCAGGGGGGTGGAGCAGACTGGACTTTCAGAACCTGCAGGTTTGTGAAGAGAAAGGTGCTCAGTGCCTCCCACTGGGGGCGAGGCTGTGATTTTATTTCTGCCTGCAGCCTGGTGTCACGGGACGTCTTCTTCTGACCGGAGCGGGGAACTCGGTTATGGGTGGAAGATCTTTGGCCCGTCTCCCGAGCGCGGTTTTGCAAAGGGGCCTGGCTGCCTCCCTGGTCTTGGCACCCGCAGGATCCTGAGTCATCGGCCACCTATTAGGACATGAGGCAGCACTTTGGGGGCCTCAGGGAAACCGGGAGATCTGCTCTTTGCTCTGGTTGTTTGTCCTGGGTGCCAGGCCCACCTCACAGAGTCTGGAGGAGTGGAGCCCCTAGACGGGGCTTGATTGCTGAGCCCTTTTGAAACTCTCTGAGACACTGTCCTGGCCCCCTTCCCGCCTTCTGATTAGCTCTGTGGGACTTGAACTCCATTCCATCACCCCGCTGAGCCGCTCTATGCCAGGCAGGTTCCTGGGGGTGGAAGGGGCACCAGAGACAGCCTCTGTTTGGGGAGGTCATGGTGCTGGGGGGTCAGGACAGGCTCCCCAAAGCAGCCCCAGTAAGTGGGGGGATGTGAGGGTATTGTGTGGGTGCAGGCAGGGGTCTTGGGGATGGAGGGTGATTGGCTAAGTGCAGTGAACCAGAGGAGGTGACCACTTTCTGGAGCATCTGCGGCCACAGGAGAGTTAGGTGGCTGGATGGACAGGTCCTCTGGCCCACAGTTGGCTTTGAGCTTGTATCTCAGGGCACTGGGGAGACTTGATTAAAAGTACCAGCATGGCCCTGGCCAGTTTGGCTTAGTGGTTAGAGTGCCGGCCTGCAGGCTGAAGGGTCCCAGGTTCGAGTCCGGCCAAGAGCACATACCTCTGTTGCAGGCTCCATCCCCTGCCCTGGTCAGGACGCATGCAGGAGGCAGCCAATCGATGTGTCTCTCTGACAGTGATGTTTCTCTCTCTTTCCCTCCCTCCCTCCCTCCCTCCCTCCCTCCCTCCCTCCCTCCCTCCCTCCCTCCCTCCCTCCCTCCCTCTCTCTCTTCCATCCTCTGAGAAGCAATGGAAAAATGTCCTCTGGTGAGCATTAAAAAAAAATGCCAGCATGATTGGGAGGGGACCCGACACACCACACCTCATTCTAGGTCCCCTCCTCACAGCCCCGACACCCCGCAGCCTTGGGCTCCCGGGACCCCCTGAGTGATCCACAGTGCTGCTCCCTCGTGGCCTGTTGCGAGAGGCCCGTGAAATATCTGATTAAATGACCCCTCTGTGCAGTATTAAGAGTTGCCTTTATTTTAAAAATGACACTTTGGAAACAAAGCCACCTGTTGGATTATTAAGGGAGTCATAGCATTTTTATACCCAGAAAGGAAAAGGTATTATGTAGAAGAGGAGATTTCCAGTTACTACCTCATCAGAGAGACCCAGTTAGGCGGGTTGGGGTGCCCCTCCCTGGCCACCTGCGCCCCTGACTGTCTTTAAGGCAGTCCCAGAGGCCACAGCACAGGGGACGCCGGGCTGGGTGAGTCCTGACCTCATGGAAGCCGCTGAGAGATGGCAGCATTGCTGGCCAGCCCGCGGGTTTCCGTGTTGAACCCACGTGAACCTGGCTAACCCCGTGTCAACTTCTGGGGAAGCCTCAGTAAGAGCCCCCGCTCCAGGAGGACAACCAGCGGCCCTCAGTGCGCTCAGAGTAAAATCATCACGACCCGGTTAGAAGGACAGAGCTAAGAGCTGGGAAACGACGTCCCTAACGCCGCTCTATTGTCACGAGTGGAAGTGTCGAGAAGTGGCTGGTTGCTAAACTGGGAGCCCGATGATTGTTCTGGGAAGAAGGGGTTATTTCGATGAGCAGGGAAAGGGGAGAGCAGCCGGGCTTCCTTGGGGAGCGGGGCTGGGAGGCTGCACGGAGCCGTGAGCAAGGCCTTCGGGACGGGCTCCGATTTACGCCTTAGGTGACTACGGAAAACTTAGCTGCACAGAAAACTTGAGCCATGACTTTGAATAGGTCAGGCTGCTTGTGGTCGTCCCTTGCTCTCGGATTGCACTGCTGGGAATCGTAAACAGGGAGTCTACAGAAGTGGCCTTGCTGTGCGGGTGTGAAAATCGGCCTCCTGTCCCCCCACCTCCAACCCCTCTGTTGTCTGTAGCAAAGCAAAGTAAACTGTGAATTTTAAATCTTTGGGGAGGAAAGAGGAGAAATGCTAGGTAATGCCTGTAAAGCACCCACAGGCCGTCACTGTGCTGGATCCCGTGACTTATGTGACCCTCGCGAAACCCGGCTGGGTGAGTGGCGTTGCCCCCTTCGACGGTGAAGCTGAAGCCAAGAGATGGTTCAGCGTGTCCGTGGACATGGCGAGTGTGGAAAATGCCAGGGAGCAAACTCTCCCGTGGTGCTTATGCCGGATACTAACCGAGGGGCATGGGCCCCGAGCCCTGAGCGCCAGGCTCCCACGGGCGGCGGTGCCACGGTGGGTACGAGGACTGCGAGGGTGGAACCGTTAAGATCGCTGAAGGTGACAGGAACCCAGACGCGTCGCCGACGGGCATCGTTCCCCAGCGTTTCTGGGATCGGCGCGGCGGAGAACCTTGCCGGCCCCGCATCTCCTCTTGAACGTTACTCCGACCTCACGCCCTGCGCGGGGGACGCCTGTGCCTTAGACTCCGGAGCTCCCGCCGCATAACGCGGTGCTCAGGATCCTCGGAAACGCGTCGCTGCCATTGACGGCAAGCAGCCCTGGTGTCGTCTGACGTGAGCATCGCCCGTGTGGCAGGGAGAGCACAGCCGCTCTGCGTGATCGGGCTGACGCTGTCCTCGGTCACAGGCGTATCGGGACGTACAGGGCCTAGCACAGACACACGTGCTTCTGGTGCTAACAGCCCGGCTGTCAGCGTTTGCCCTGCGACACCCGGCGTCTCTGCGCTTTACCTGTGAACTCTTCATCTTTACAAGCCCTGTGAGGTGCGGGACTCTTGCGGTGCCTGTGTGACGGATGGGGACACTGAGGCACCAGAGGGGTAGGGGACTTGTCCGAGCTGTGAGTGCAGCAACCAGGGCTTGAGTCCAGACTGTCAGCTGTCACACTGATCTGCCCGTCACCGCGTGCCAGGTCTCCCCGAGGGTAGAGAAGGCCCCGGGTGACCAGGTGCTTCCCACCAGATCAGGGAGCAGCATGGGCGGTGCCGGGGGGGGGGGGGGAGGCAAGGTGAGGTCTCAGGTGAGGGCGGGAGGTGATGTAGCCCGGTGGAGAGTCTGGGGGGGAGGTTCCCGTCCATGAGCAGGAGCCAAGGCTGGGGCAGTGGGAGCGGGGCAGGAGGGGCTGCATTTCCTTCCCCCACAGCACCCTGACATTTGGCAGGCACACGGAGGCCCTGCTGTGGTGATGTGTGGCGCTGTGCCCATGTCCTCCCCTCGTGTCCATCGAAACTCATCTGTCAAGGCCTGCGCCGTGCCAGGCACCAGGCGGGACACTCGGTCGGGATAATCTAGTCACAGAGCGGTAGGTGTGTTAGAAACCTTCGTACCTAAGAAGGCTGCTCTCAGATATCTCCATTCTGTGGCGCTTTTCTGATTTTATGTTAAACGAAGAATCCGTGCAGTGCGGGAAGCTCCCCACTCAGAAGGGCCAAGGTGCCTCCGGTTTCCCTGCCACCCCTGGAGAAGCCTACAGGGCTTTCCCTCCGTCCGGTGAGGGTGGCCCCCCCAGGGCCCCTGGGTCCCCTATGGCCTGTCCCATCACAGCCGATGGGATGGAGGGTGGGCAGGGACCGGCTGTGCCCTGGTCCACCGGGGCCCCAGCACTCAGGCCAGCGTGGTGATAACTGATGGAAAGCTCCGGAATTGCCTCTTTGGGTGTTTGAACGCAGGGACTGTTTGGAAGTAGCACCGTCACTAGGACCATGGGGTGGGAGTGTGTGTGTGGTTACAGTCGTGTTTCCCTAACTGTGCGCCAGAGGGTCACCTGTGAGTGCCTGCAGCCAGGGGGCCTCAGGGGTCCTTGTTTTTCTTAACGAGTCTCTAGTTTTTATTTTAAATATACCTTTATTGACTTCAGAGAGAGGAAAGGAGAGGGAGACAGACAGAAACGTCAATGATGAGAGTCATTGATCGGCTGTAGCCTGCAGCCCGGGCATGTGCCCTGATCGGGAATCGAACCCCAATCGCCAGGATCCTAGGCCGACGCTGGGCTCTAGTTTTTATTTTAATGCCCTCTTTAACCCATGAGTTCTTTCTTAAGTATTTAACTTTCCCTTTTCTATTTTTCCCTCTTTCTAACCTTATTTTCTTGTTAACTTCTGGGTGTCATTGCGTTGGGACCAGGGGGTGTCCGCACAGGTTTCTCTGTTGACGTTCCCGAGGTCTCAGCCGGCTGGTGAGCACCCCTGGGGCCTTGCCCAGCACCGTCTCCGGGACGCGAGGCTCGATACGGATCCATCTGAGCTCATTGATTGTGCCACGCGTGCCATGCGGTCTGTCTGTCTGTCAGATTTCAGGAGCTGGGCGCGGGGTTCCCGCCCGGCTGGTTCCGTCGTTTTCTCTGGATCTGCGGGAACGGGGTCCTTCACCTGTGTTCCCTCTGCAGCACAGTGGGGCCTGCCTGCAGGGTGGCCCTCCTTCCTGCGCGTGTTCAGTGTCCCCCGTCCTGAATGTTGCTTTTCTGACACTCCTTTATCGCCACCCTTCCTGGGTCAGCTGGTCGTAGATTTATTTCCCCTGCTGGGTGAGTGGTTCTTTTCCCTGGGTCACAGCCCCCCGTCGAGATGTTTCATGTTTGGTGTAAATAACACATACGGTTGGCTTGGTCCCTGCCTCTTCCGTGAAGAGTTTGCTTCTCAGGCCTTGTCGAGCTTTCTTCCTTGAGGGTTTGGGACTTAGACCAAGTGCGGGGGCTCCGGCCCACCAAGCTCTAAGGAAAAGAACATTTCAGCTGAAATTACTTGGTGAGCGTCACAGTGAGAGCCTTGCTGGTGACTTCCCCGCGTCTCCCTTCCCAGTGTCTGTGGGCACAGTTCTTACTGAGAATTTTTACTTGTGTGTCGAACCTGCTAATCCTGCTGTGCAGTTTTTGTTGTGGAGAGTATCTGAATAGTAGGCTTCTGCAGTGTTGTGTGGTTCTGATTTTGTATGTTTTATGCCTCGATCTGGGGTTGACCCTGGTGAGACTCTGGCGCCCAGCGTCCCCTTTCTCTGTATTTGGGAGGTTGCGTGTTGTTATATGTACTAAGGGGTTTTGGAGGGACTCCGTAGCCATAGGATGCCCCGTGTGCGCCAACTCTGGCTGTGCGTGGCATGGCTCTGTGGGCCTGGTCTCTGCCTGGGAAGCCGACCCTGCCCCTGTTCCCACTCATTCATTCATTGGTTCCCTTGCACACGCACACTGGTCCTTCGCATGCTGGGCACCGTTCAGTCATGGCCCTCACCCTTTCCAAGAACTGAAAACACCACCTGGTTGTGTTTCTTCCTGGCCTGCGGGCTCCCAAGCCCTGCCCCTCGGTTCCCCAGAGGAAGCCTGACTTCTCAGTGTGACACCGGGGTTTGGGAGTCTGGCCTTGAGCACGCCCTCGCTAGCCCGCCCCTCCCTGCGGCCTGCAGGCCCACCCTAAGATGCCACAGTGTTCTCCCGAGTGGTGTGTGTTTGCGTGGCTGGGCCTTCGTCCTCTGGCCTCCTGCCTGCCTGTCTCTGTGCCAACTGTGCTGGTCAGAGCCCAGGTACGAGCAGTAGTCCTGGGGACAGTGGTACTAAGGACTGTGGTACTTGGGACAGTGGCACTGTGGTCAGTGGTACTGAGGACCAGTGGCACTGAGGACACTGGTACCAGGAATAGTGGTTCTGGGGACAGTGGCCCTGGGAATCGTGGTCCTGGGACTGGGACTGGGACTGGGGACAGTGGTACCGAGGATACTCGGCCTGGAGCGCATCCTTACATGACTCCTGACCTTACGGCCTCTCTTGTTTTTGTGCATCGGAATCACCCGTGAGGGTTACTGACAGGTATTGCTCAGTGCCACCCCTGGAGAGTCACTTGGCCTGGGCTGGGGCCCTGGCACCCCTGATTTTAAAAGCATCCTAGGTGACTGTTCAGCAGAATGAAAGCCACCAGCTCGGAGTGACCGTGTTGGATGGTGCACCTGAGATGATGGTTGCTCTAAACGGTCGTGCGCTTAAATCTTTCAGTTCTAAGGATGGGTGCTTTTGTAGCAGCTCCAAGCACGACAGACACCCGGAAAGTGGAAAGTGAGTCACTCGTCCCCACTGGAGCGGCTGTGTCACGGGCTCAGGCTGCTGTCCTCGGAAGCCGGCCTTGACCTCCGGGCTGGTTCCGCTGGCTGTGTGGGAGTCTCCTGTGGACTGTATCATGCAGGTTTCCTTTTCTGGTTATTAGCTCTGGGTAGCTATTTTCAGCCAGTAGCTGAACAATTTTTAAAACGTACAGTATCTGTCTGGGTATCAAGGGCACTGACCTCTTTCCCCTTAGATTGTCAAATAAAAAAAATGACAACAGCCAAACAACAGTAGCCATCCCGTGCGAATGCCTTGTCTTGAACCGTAAATATATAGGTCCTACGATAGAGTTGTGTTTTATCGGTCATGTTGCATCATAAGGTTACGTCTGATCGGTTAATTCTTGGTACCAGAAATCTTCACATACAAGTATCGGCACCTGATTTTTTAAAAGTCACTTTGGAGCAAAAAGGGTAGGTAATTACCTTTTTTAAAATTTTTTTTTTGGTAAATCAATCAAAATTATACCTACTTATTTTTGTCAGATTGGCAAAAAAAATATATTTTTTGGTGTGCCTCAGAATGTTAGCGATTAGTTTATGTGCCATGAGATGAACAGGCTGAAAATCCCTGGCTTTGGGGATTGGGATCCCTCTTTGCCTCTCCAAGCAGTGGCAGGGGGGACGGTTTGTCTTTTTAAACTGCCTTACACCTGTCTGCTGGGCACCAGGCCCAAACTGAAGGGAGGTAAATGGGTATTTGCTGCAAGGTGTTGCCAGACGCTAACGCCCTCAGAAACTGCGCTAGGAATGCAGGGTAGGCCGCTGTTTAGGACCCCCCCCCCCTTTAAAGAATTTTTATTTATTTATTTTTGATTGTGGGTTAAAAAACATGCATAATATAAGCTTTACCATTGTTAACCAGTGGTCACTGGCACCAATTCAACGCCAACCAAAACCCCCACTTTGGGGTGCGGTGAGGAAGGAAACTTTATTCAGCGGGAACAGCTCGGTGGTGACACCGCCCGGCTTCTCCAGTCCCCTCACCGCTCGCTGCTTTCTGGGCTTTCGATGGCGCTCCTCCTCGGGGTGAGCGCTGATGTCACGGGCGGTCTTGACTTGCGTCCCCTGGTGATGAGTGACGTGGAGCAGCTTGTCTCGGGCTCGTGGGGGGCCTGCCCTTTTCAAACAGTATTTATTGGCTTAGATTTTCTGTAAAGTGTATTTGATGATTCTTTTTCTTTATACAGTTATAGGTATAAAATCTGCTCGTGGTAAAAATGAAAACGCCAGGAAATTGTTTTAGACGCCGCGGGCTTCTCCCATTTCCCTTGTGCTCGGGGAGCTTATTTCTAACAGGCCGTTTGGGAGGATTTCCTTCCGTGAAACTGGGAACAAACGTCCCCTGGCAGGACTCCCAGAAAGCCGCCTTCCCCCTGCAAACTGTTTAAAGGGTTGATGCCGGTCAAGTCCGATGTCGTGAATAACAATAGACGCTCCTCGCCGGTGGAGGCGAAATCGGAGGAGAGAGGCCACGGGGACTCTGCAGGTTGCCCGCGGGCTGTGTTTGCTGGTGGTGCGTGAGCAATCCCCGCTTCTCAGAGACGCAGGAAATAGACCCTGTAGAAGACACCGGGTCGCCCGAAACCTGTGCCTCGTCACTGCGAGCAAGTCACGTGGGCGTTATTCCAGAAGCGGCCGTTTGTGCGCACTCTTGCAGCCCCCCACTTCACCCGGCAGTCGCGGGGCGCAGGCCACGCTGAGGTCACTTGTGTGCCGTCCGGCTGCTTAGCCACGGCTGCCAGGCGCAGTGCCGTGTTCACCTCCTCACGGCCCCTGTGTTGACGGGTCCCCATAGTGTCACTCCCATGCTCTCCCCGGTCTCAGCGTTTCCCTCCAGCCGCCTGCGTGTGAGGTGGGATTGCAGCAGGCACCCCAGCAAGGCCGGCGGCTCCCCTGGCCCGGGCGGCCCCTGAGGCCATGCCGCCCCGCGGAGTGCCCGGGCGGCCCCTGGGGACAGACCGGTGCTTTCTCCTGCTTCCCTGGCCGCAGGCTGCCCGAGGCCCCCCTGAAGCTGGGTTGGGGGGAACTGTGGACGGCACCACCCACACTGGCTGCGAGCCCACTGCCAAGTGTTTTTCTGGGTCTGGCTTAATAGGTGTGGCTGGAAAGTTTGCCTGGACCTGAGAGAAGGACCATTTCACTTATCTCAGCGGGTGGAGAAAACTGTCCTGTGGGATTCGCGAGGGGCGTGAACTTAACCCACTTTGCTGCCCTCCAGCGCTGCGTGGGGTGGGATGGGGCATCCGGTGGACACGCAGCCCTCCGCTGGCAGGTGTCCTGAATGATTCCAGCTTGTGGGATCTTCAGCAGGACGCGGCCCTCCTGGGGCTCCTGCGGTCGCGATGGGCCTGGGCGGCAGGGCCTCCGCTGCAGGGGCTCCCTGGGGCTCCCCCACGCGCATGGACGCGCTTTCTCACTCAGACAGCAAGGGGCTCCCTGCCGGGCCCAGCTGTCCCTTCCCTCTCCTCCCGTCCCCGCGGGCTCTGCCGGTCACAGCTGGTGCTGGCCGACGGGGGAGGACAGGGAGGAGTGGGGGGGTCTGAGCTAGTCAGTGTGCCGGCTCTGGGGGTGGCGGCCCCGCGGCAAGTGGCGATTTGTAATGGGGATAATCATAAAGCGTACCGTGATGACAGGCGTGTGGCATGGGCCCGGGACACGTGTGAGCCCTGCCCCCGGGCGCCTTCGAGCCAGCCCAGCAGGCAGCTACTGGGGCGTGGGGACCAGAGGGGTGAGGGTCGGCGTGGACGGGGCGTCTCTGAACCGAGCTGGTGCAGGAATCGCGCCTTCGTTCCCGGTGGCGGTGGCAGCTCTGTGTTGGGGACTCCTCAGCAGACGGGGCACTGGGTTTTGGCTGAGAAGTTGTCCCGGTGGTGGCGACGGCAGCTCTGTCGTAGCAGCTCAGTGCTCCGGGGGGTGAGGCAGTGCTGAGGGTGCCCGAGCTGGCGCCCTTCCCCCTCCTGCAGGCGGGACAGCTTCCCCGGGGAAGTTCGGTGACGCGCCGGGGTCACGGCGCAGGACTCGAACCCAGACACCCAGGCCGAGGTCCGTAGGGTAACAGAGCTTTCGTCCACCCCCGCCTGGGGAACTCATGCCTCATTCTAGAATCCTGCCTGGGAGGCAGGCACTGTGAGCGTCTTCATTTAGCATATGGGGAAACCGAGGCACCGAGCAGTTCACCCAAGCTTTGAAGGCCAAAAATCGAGCAAAAGTGGTCTGACCTGGAGCCTTTCATTCTAAACCCCTTCCCCACTTCTCTTCCCAAAAGGAACTTAAATGTGTTTCTTCTCCCCCCCCCCCCCCCTCAGGGCCCAGGGTCTCTGGTCCCTCACAGACCCTGAGCTCTCCGAACGGAACTGCGCCTCCGGAGCACAAGGCTCTCGCTGAGCGCAGTGCCTGGGACCTGGTGTGTCCTCTCTATGTGCCCGAGTCCCCCCTAGGCTTAGAGGCTTTCATCTGCACCACAGGCTTGCGGGACCTCATCAGGTAACCCACTGATCCGTGCCGCGGGGCCGCCCTCCCCCAGCACCAGCTCACCTGGCCAGGTGCGTGTCAAGGGCCTGAGAGCAGGGCAGCTGGTCTCTGGGCTCTCGTTGAAATGGCCTTTTTATAACCACAGGCCAGGTCGTCACCTGTATTTATCTATCCAGCCACTCAGGTTTTAAACTGTTGATCTTCCAGTCGGCGGCAAGCTCTGCGTCTGTAACGTCAGCCCTTCTGAGAGCGCAGGAAGTGTGTGTCCGTGGGGTGTGTGCGTGTGCGGGGGGGGGTGTGTGTGCGCGGGGGGGGTGTCGCAGGGGGGGTGTGTGTGTGTGTGAAGAGGTTGCTGTGTGGTTCACACAGAGCTGCCCGCCACTAAGCCAGGGCTCTGTTCTTTGGGACTTGTGCTTCGAAATTTCCTTTGCTTGTTTTGTTAAAAATAGAGGAGCTCGTGTTTACATCCTGGGGCTGGCAGTGGACATGGGGAAATCTTTCAGCAGGGAGGGAGGGAGGGTGGGGCCTGAAGAAGGCAAGTTAAGAGGCGCCAGGTGACCAAGGTCAGCATCTACAGTGTAGGTCGTGTTGACTGTGTGTGCCCTTGATATGAAGAGGTGAGAAGATACCTCACCTCTGGTCTTCCTCCCAAAAGCCCATGACTCCAGAGTGACCATGAGGAAAACATCAGGCACATCCAACTGAGGGGCATTTAGGGAATCCCTGGTGGTCCTGCTCAGAACTGTCAAGGTCATCAAAACCAGGAGTGTCTGAGAAACTGTCACAGCCCATAGGAGCCTCAGGAGACAGGACTCAGTGCCACGTGGGGCCCTGATGGCGTCCTGGAATGGAACGTGGACAATGGGGAAAATTCAGGCCATCTGAGTAAAGAGTGGGCATTGGTTAGTAACTGCGCACCCGCCTCAGGTCATCAACTAGACAAATGTGCCCTCCCGATGTAAGATGTTAGTAATAAGGGGAGACTGGTGTAAAGAAAGAGTTTACTTAAAGATAGTGTCAGGGAAGGCTGGTGGGTGGCAGGGGTTTCACGGCACGGCTCTCGGGCCAGCGTGGCCTCTGCACCCATGTCTGCCTCGTGTGGTGACCACGGCTGGTGTCAAGACCCAGGTGCCCCCTGCCAGGGAGAGGCCGGAGCCTCCACGCCCTGGCCAGCGGCCACCCAGTTCCTCAAAGCCGGGCGCTGGGGGCCCAGCCCGCTCCGGGTCAGGCCAGGGCCTGCCTCCTGCCCACAGCAGGTCCTTTGTTCTCTCCTGGACCTGACGTTTAGAGGTGAGCTGCTCTCCCGGCTGGTGAGGGAGCTGGTTTCCAAACACAAACACCATCATCTCTCTGCCAGGTGAACCTGAGAAAGGGAGCAGCTCGGCGGGGACAATGGGCCTCTTTATAAGCCGCTCCAAAATGCAGAGTCCGGGGTAGTAGGCTTGCAGGGGAGTCAGGTGTTCGTGGCGGTGGCCCAGGGCCCTCCTAATCCTGTTATCCGCTCGGGTCGGGGGTTGACGCACGGGAAACAGGACGAGATTGGCTGTCCTCCGAGGATGGCTGAATACAGCGGAGACAGTCTACGCGGCCGTGTCGAGCCGGCTGCTCCTTTAGTGGTTTTCTTCTGCCACGGGCTGGCCTAGGGCCCGGCACCACCACGCACGCAGCCCGGGGAGTCACTGCGGGCTCATTCGCATGCAGGCCCTGGGCCCTGCGCTTCAGTTAGTCATCTTAGAAGGGAAGGCTTTCGTTCTTTGTTTAAATATGTTTTCATTGATTTTTTTTTAGAGAGAGGGAGGAAGGGAGAGGGAGAGGAAGATAGAAACATCGATGAGAGAGAAACACAGATGGGCTGCCTCCTGCACACCCCCTACTGGGCATCTAGCCCGAAACTCAGGCATGTGGCCTGACCAGGAATCAAACCAGTGACCTCTTGGTGCAGGGGCGACGCTCAGCCCACGGAGCCATAGCGGCCGGGCGGCAGGGCTTTCTCAGGACTCGGCTCGGGAGAGCAGACGCACAAACACAGGACTCCGGGACCTACCCTCTTCCCGCCCGGCCCACCTCCAACCTGTGCACAGGAGCGGCCTGGGGCTCGTTCACGAGCAGATTCTGGCCTGGCAGGTCTGGAGAGCAGGCTGCCGATCCAGAGGACGCTTTGAGTAGCCAGGGGCTCCGTGATCAGCCGGGGTGTGGTCTGGGCAGGTGGGGAGGTGGCCTCCGGGAGGACTGGGGCTCATGCTTTGTGCCTTGGGAGTTGGGTCTGAAATGTTGTCAGGTGGATAAACTGGAAGATAAGCTTGAATGTGAGTTAAGGGACAAGATTCATCTGGGAAGAGATGAGAGGGGGTGGCAGGTGGGAGGGGAGGGAGGTTGGGAGGCGTCTGGCCGGCTGTGTGCACGTCCGGTTCGGCTCCGTCAGGGAGAACAGCTGTGAGCACTCGGCTGGCTCGGGCTGTGGGCCTGAGGCTGCCTGTCCTTAGTGCTTCCCGCTTGTTGGCCACTCCCCACAGCAGCCCCTTCTGGAGATGAGGCAGGTCTGCCGCCTGCCTGAGGCTCCCCCCCCCAGGAGAAGGTGAACCCTGGACCCCTGAACCCCGGCCGTCCAGAGACCTGCGGCCACATGGGGACGGGCGGCCTTCCCCATGTGCTGTGTTCACGCTTCAGACCGGAGCTTGGGTCCCTCTGC
Source organism: Miniopterus natalensis (assembly GCF_054644295.1). Taxonomy (NCBI): domain Eukaryota; kingdom Metazoa; phylum Chordata; class Mammalia; order Chiroptera; family Miniopteridae; genus Miniopterus; species Miniopterus natalensis. Next base: position 2,915,867 of record NC_142088.1, on the reverse strand, counting down.
CAGGTGAGCGCCAGAGGCCTGTGTGTGCCCGCCGTTGCCCTTCTCACTTGGTGTCCTGACCGCACTGGGGGCCGCTCACGAACCCCTTCCCTGCTGTCTGGGCGTTCCAGAAGGTTCTTCACCTCTCCACCCCGCTTCTCACATCCAAGCCTGCGGATCTGCTCCCCGACGAGACTCACAGCAGATTTCAGTTCAAACCTCAGCTCTCCCCATGTAGTGCCTAAGGGATGCCGGAGAAACACACCCCGGTCCCCTCCTCACTCTCAGGAGGAGCCAGCACTGCAGCTAGTGGAGCGTTTTTCTAGAAAACGCCAGGGTTTGGGGTGCTAGACTTCCAAGGGGTCGTCATTCCCTTTGAAGAGGCCGCCCAGAGAGCCGCCGTCGCCGGGGCCTTGCGGGGTTTGCTCTCCTGCGCTGATGGCAACTCCCCATCACCCGTGGCTCATCTACGCTGTGCGTGCTCTTGCTCCAGCTCAGAAGCGCTCGTCACTCATTCATTTATCAAACATTTGAGAGCCTGAGACGTTGGGGTGTGGAGATGGGGGCAAAAGCAGGGCCCGGGGCACCCCCCAGCTGTCAGCCACGGGCCGAGCTGGTGCACGCTTGGGCAGTTTGCACCCCTGGCCGGAGCCGTGAGCTCCGGTTGCGCCCCTTCCCTGCTTCGGGCGTCTCCCCGAAGCCCGTGCAGAATGTCCTTTTGTTCGAAGTATTGGCATGACTGAATCCACCCTGCAGCCAAACAGGATGTGGTCTGGGTGGCTCCCAGCTTCCAGCTGCCGATGGCTCTTGTTTTCAGATGATGCCTCGAGAGGGACAGAGCCCCACCACAGGGCTCTTCGAGGCCTTGGAGGGCGGCCCTGGGTAAGGAGGAGGCTGAGGTCTGCGGAGGCCACAACCCGCGCCTCGGTTACAGTGACAGAGCCGGCAAGGGTGGGGCAAAGCCTGGGAGTCATCACCCAGCCCGGGAGGAGGCTGCCAGGTGACGCTGGAGGCCTTTGGATTTGGTTTGGCGACGAGCGAGAGAAGGGATTCCAGGTGGACCACACTGCCAGGTCGGGGCCGGTGTTTCTTTGCAGGGCGAGGCGAATGCACAGCAGGCGGGCATTTCCCAGGTCCCCCGGGGCTCAGGGTACCTCTCCCGACCATTCCATGGGGTGCCAGGGGGCCACACCATGAGGTCCCTGTGTCTTGAGATATTAATAATACTTGGAAATATTTGAGAGGAAAAGAAAATCACAGAAACCGTGGTCACTCTTACAGACTGTGTAGCCACTACCCGGGCCACGAAGCAGAACTTAACCCGTAAGTCTGCAGTTCCTGGTGCCCCCGCCCAGCCCCATGCCCTTCTCGCCTGCCTCCCCAAAACCTGTTCGATATGCAGTAAGCATTGGAGTGTCCCGTCTTGAATTTTGTGGCTGTCATTCCCTCGTGTTTATAATTTTACCACATAGCAATGAACACGTGGCCCTGTGCGATAGTATGTGTTTTCACCTCTGTGTAAATGGAACTGTGCCCATGAGTAGCTGGCCGGCTCTGATGGGGCCCCCGGTGATCCCCGCCTCCCTGTACGCACAGCCGGGGTGCTGGCCGCCCAGGTGTGGCCGGCCTGATAGAACTCATCGGGGGTGACGGAGGCCTCGCCCACGACTAGATTAAGACGGTGGCTTCCTCCTCAGTGACGGGCTTTCCGTCTCGCTGGCTTCGATGCAGCGAGCAGCCGCATGGACCCCAGGTGGCAGGGGGCTGAGGTCCTCAGCTGATGTCATTTTGGGGGCGGTCTGGTCTGATGGATTTGAGCCGGTATCTGACTCATGTTTAACCTGTGCTTTCCTTATTATTAGCCATAAACCGGTGCTTATTGGCTTTTTCTGATGCAAAGATGCTTTTCATGGGTTTTGCCCATTTTTCGTACTGAATCGTAGTTCTTTGGAATTTTCTGGAAAATAAGCCTTTCTTGGCTGTAAGCCTCGAAAATGTTGCTACCCCGTTTGTCCCCCAGCCACGTGGGCTTTAAAAGTCCAATGAGACGGGTTCCGAATTCTGTCCCAGGGGGGTGATCCGCAGGCTCGTTTGGGAGGTGTTCCCACTTCGGGCCTGTCGTCCCCTCGTCCCGGCGCCGTGCCTGGGAAATTGGCCCCCGCTTACCGTAACTATTGGACGCTGCCTTCCTGAAGCGAGCGGCTCCCTGGGTGCCCCTCCGGGGCTCTCCCTCTGGTCCGGGGGTACTTTCCTATTCAAACACCGCGTTCTGGTCCCTTAGTTTGGAGGAATCCGTGAGTCAGCATCGCACCTTGGGCTCAGCCCTCCGCAGGGGGCTGTGGACCCTGGGGTGACCGCCTTCCCGAAGGAACACGGGGTCTGGGGAGGGTGCCCGGCCATTCAGCGCGAGTGCGTTCCTGGGGAAAGTTAAAATTAGAAAGAGCGGCTACACTTCCTGCCCCTCGTGGGCTCGCGTTTGTTTTCACAAGGATTCTTCTGGTAACAATCTGGCGGAATGGGAGGTGAAGTCATGGTTTCAGGATGGAGGTGATCGGTCTCCATGGCGATCTTTGTTGTCGGAGGGCCGATGCTTTGTTTGTGAATTCTTGAAGAATTATGAGGGAATGGAAAAATAGTGTTGACACCGCCCCTTTTTACAACTGGCAAGAAATGGTTTATGTATTTAAAAGCGTTTTAATGGGAAGTAAATCTCACGGAGAGCACCTTTGTAAGTGAGGCCTGGAAGAAGTCGTTAGCCCTGCAGTGAACTTGGCTCCCGATCACCCCTCCGCCCTGCCCAGGCCATCCCCCACCTCTCCCTTCTGTGACTTTCCCTCTGAGTGGCACAGTCTGGGGGGCCACTCCTATATCGCCCTGAGGGTGCCAGGTTTAGCAAATAAAATGGCAGGACACTCAGAAACATGTGACCATGTGGGACACACATACACTAATTAAATTGTGTATCTGAAATGCAAGTTTAACTGGGTGTCCTGCATTTTATCTGGAGACCCTAACCCCTCCCTTCACCCCTGGCTATACTTCATTTTTGGTCCTTGATTTTGGTTACTTGTGGTGCCTGGGCCTGCTCTTGTGGGCTGGTGGCACTTGCTGGCAGACCTGTGGCTTCGCTGGGTTTGTCCATTTCTGTGTTTGGACACGTCATCCCACTGGCGCTGGACCGGCTGCTCTTCCTGTCGTGGCAAAGCCTGTGGTCACTCAGTCGTGAGTATGCTGTGCCCGAGTTGGGGCCTGACCTCCTGGTCTGTCTGATGCAAGCCCGGGAGCTGGAGGGCACTGCAGGATGTCAGGGCATCTTCCCCAGGGAGCTTGAGTGCTCGTCAGAGACTCGCCCCCAGGGAACCCGAGGCTGCAGGCTGGGAGCTCACCTGCGCTGGCCTTTGCTGGGGGGTGGGAGAGGTGTCACTGACACCTGGAATCGCGGTGGGTGGGAGCTGGGCCTTTAGGAGGGTCCCTTCAAGAGGAGGTGGGGGGTGCGCAGGGTTAGGGTGGGCCCCTGGCCTGGCCAGGGTGAAGGAAATTGGCAGGAGGAGCTAAGGAGCCTGGAGGTGGGACAGGGCCAGCCCGGGGGAGCCCTGGAATGGGCAGGTGGCAGGAGGACGCGGGCGCCGTGTGTTCACGAGCAGAGAGGGGTGTGCTGAAGGGAGCGAGAGGGACAGCGGGCTTGGGGGAGATGCACCTGGGACCAGTCAGAAGGCAAACTGATGCGCAGATTCCAGGTACCGGGGGACTTTGTTTCACAGTCAGGAACCAGGTCCTGCTCATGGACATCTTACTGTGCATCAGGTGCGGGCCGGGGGCTGGGATACAGCAGCGAAGGAGGCAGGTGAGCTCCTGCCTCCAGACGGTGCAGGTTCACCTGTCACAGATACTATGCTGACCCCTCGAGGGGGTTCTGTAGCCTTTTACTGAGTCCCTGCTGTGTTCCAGGCAGTCTGGTCTGGGTGACCCCTTGTCCTCATGGAGCACTTGTTCTGGAGGGGAAGGAAATGAGCACACCATAGACCGGGGATGTCGGGAGTGGTGCCTGAGGCCGGGTGAGGGAGTGAGGAGTGGAAGGGTGCTGTTTTAGGTGGAGAATGTGGCGGCTGAGTAAGGACCCTGCAGACGGGCCCATCCTAACCCCTAGAACCTGCCGCTGTCACTTTATGTGGCAGAGAGGACTTTGCACGTGTGTTTAAGGCTCTTGAGATGGAGGGATTACCCTGGATTATCCAGATGGGCCCAAAATATAATGTAATGACAAGTATCGCTTTGAAAACAATTTTTTTTAAGTATTGCCATTTTATTTATTTATTTATTTACATTGATTTGAGAGAGAGAGAGAGAGAAATATCTATCCTTTGTGTCCCGCACACACCCTGACCAGGATTTGAACCTGCAACCTGGTATATGCCCTGACCAGTAGTTGAACCTCCACCTTTTGGTGTAAGGCACAATGCTCCAACCAACTGAGCCACACTGGCCAGGGCTTAAAAGCTTTTTAAAAAAAAATTCAGTCCGGCCAGGCTTGGCTCAGCGGTTGAGCATCGACCTAGGATCCAGGAGATCGGGGTTCTATTCCCGGTCAGGGCACATGCCCGGGTTGCGGGCTCCATCTCCCGTTGGGAGTGTGCAGGAGGCAGCCAATTAATGGCTGTCTCATCATTGATGTTTCTGTCTCTTTCTCTTCCTCTCCCTTCCTCTCTCTGAAACCTATAAAGATATATATATTTTTAAAAATTATTTATTGACTTTTAGAGAGAAAGAGAGAGATCAGTTTGTCGTTCCACTTACTTATGCATTCATTGGCTGCTTCTTGTATGTGGATCGAACCCGCAACCTTGGCATCATCGGGATGATGCTCTAACCAATAGCCACCCAGCCAGGGTCTGACAAGAGCCATTTTAAAAGCGAGGCAAAGGGAGACCCGACTACAGAGGAGAAGCCCATGAGATGATGGAGACGGAGATTAGAGCGATGCACTTTGGAGGGGGAGGGAAGGACCACGAGGCAGGAACGCGGGTGCTGCTGGAAGCTGAGACAGGCAGGTAAGTGGGTTCTCCCCTTAGAGCCCCCAGAAGGAACCAGACCTGCCCCGACCTTGACTGTAGCCCAGCGACACTGGTTTCAGATTTCTCACCTCCAGGCTACAGGAGAATAAATTTGTGTTTTAAGTCACAAAGTTGCCGGCAATCTGTTATAATGGCCCTAGGAATGTAACGGGGGCCTAGGGGTTGGAGCCCTAACTCTCGGAGGGCCGGGCGGGCTCCCTGCTGACATGGGCTGGGCCTGTGGGGCCTGGCTGGGACCTAGGCCCGGCTGAGAGTCGGGAATTCCTTGGGAACTGCGCGCTCTGGTTGCCTCCAGCCTGGATGGGGCCGCAGTGAACGTATATAGCATTTTTAATATAAAAATGTCAGGTGTGGTATAAATGCCCTTTGCTTTCCTCCAGCTTTAGTTGAGTATAAATGTAACTTACTGAAGGCACAGAATACTTCCTCGGCTTCCTGTACTAGGAATTTCTAACACTGTAAAATAGCCCGCTAGCTCTGAGCAGACTGACCAAGAACTTGCTGATTTATATCACCAGCCCTGTTTGCGTCTTGGTGGAAAGGCCCAGCGTCCAGTGCCTGTTTCACTCTGTCATCTGTTCTGGATGGGACCCCCGAAAGCCGAGCCTGGGGCAAGGACTTGGGGGCTGGTTGCTGGGGGAGAGGTGTCCTCCCAAAGCAGGAGCGGGGAACTGGGAGACTAAAGTGGGGAAGGGGGAAGGCAAAGGCTGGGTGAGTAACTGAGCTCGTGGTCACCACTCCAGTGGTCCGCTGGCCTCTGGGTTGCCTTCTTCAAACTTGCATTCTTTAATTTAAAAATAAACATACAACTATTTTTTGAAGATTGCATTTTTAAAAGTATCTTGTTTAAAAAGTAGGCTATTCCCCGAGGTTGGGACCGCCTTGCGTTTCTGGCTGACTTTGTGCTGGTCTCTACAGAGAGATTAGAAACTGAGGATTCATTTGGGGGAAATATATAAAAATATGGAATGGTTCTTTTATGACTTCATTCGGGTCTTGGGCTTCAGAGGATGTCTGTTCCAGAAATTTTGTTTCTGACCCAGTTTCTGTCTGTGCTTTGAGGGCATGGCCTGTGGTCGGAAGAGGGGACGCCGGCAGGTCAGATGGCTGGTGGCGCTCCTCGGGGACAGCTCTGTCTGCGAGGACACTGTGAGGAAGGGTTAGCTGGGGATTCTGGGAGAAAAGGAAGAGCCCTTGAACACCACAGGTGTGGGGACCATGGTGACAGCATCAGATCACTGTCACCCGCCCGCCCAGCGCTGAGGATATGGGTGGTCGAGTCAGGATCTGAACCCATGCCCAAATAGGGTCTGGGCTTCAACACAGGACCTGTCCGAAGTGTTCGCAGCTCTCAGCATCTGACGGGGAGCTGTTTGCTCCGCGCCCTCTCCAGGACTCGCACAGACGCTCCCCGCGCCTGGTCCGAGCAGGACACGCGCCTTCCCCCCACTCGAACAGCCTCGGGAGTTTTCATAACTTCGGTCCTGGAAGGAGGAAAGAAGACATCGGGACCCGCCCAGCGTTCTGCGCCCTCCCTGGGGGACACCCTGTCCCACCGCAGCCTGCCTGGTCTCCCTTTGTTTGCTTTGCCCTTGGCCGTGGTTCTGCTGTCAGTCGCTGGTGCCCGCTTTGCCCACTGCAGCGGGTGTGCTCCCAGCTGCCCGCTTCTTGATCTCGGTCGGTCGTTGAAACCGTGGAGCCTTAGTTCTTTCATTTGCTGAAGGGCCCACACCAGCGGTTTTCCAGGGGCGGTCCAGGGACCGAGTTAGGAATGCACATTTTCAGGCCGGACCCTGGCCTCGGGGTGGAGCCCAGCGGCCTGTTTTTAAGCCCTCCCAGCGTGGAGTCGGATCCCACCGATGTTTACAACCACCGCCTTATTCAAATGGAAGACGTTTTTTGAGGTTTCTGCCACGTATTTGGCACTACGTATCTGGTCTTTTATGTGTCGAAGAAGACAAAGGCGGAGTCCCACCCTCGACGTGATCCGCAGGCCGGTGGAAAAGACAAGAGAAAAAGCCACCTTAAGCGGGGATACCCCCCCGCATGGCATGGAGAGCCCTGCTTGCCACTTGAGGAAACTGAGGCCCGGAGTCCAGGTGAATGATTTAGCAAAGGTGATGGAGCTGGTAGGGGCAGAGCTGACCTGAAACCCACGGTGTGACGCGGGATCATCTCAGAGGGCCTGCGTTTGCAGGCCGCCTCCCGCCACCTGGAGCCGTCTCCCCGCCGATTCACGGAGAAGGTTTTGGGTCCGAAACAGGGCTTCCTCCATCAGCCTCTCAGGGGTGATTGTCACGACCTGGACTTGAACCTCCGGCCCGGGCCCCACTGCGAAAGCCCCAGGTCAGTGAGTTGGAAACGCTGCTCAGAGCCTGGAAGGACACGTTTGTTTTTTTAAAAACGGGACGGTGGTTTCTGAGTGTCGTTGGACAGCAGTGTTTTGCACGAACTCATGAGCGTGATGCTTCCCCTGATTCCCAGTTTAATACCAGGCAGGAGCGTAAGGACACGGGGGGGACAGCCCGAGTGCAGAGCCCTCCTCGAGCTTACTCTCCCTTCCTCCAGTGTTTAACGGGGTCCCGTTTGCCGGCCCCTTGTAGCCACGCGCCTTTGTCGGGTCTGAAATCCTCCCCGGGGGTCGTAGAAGCTGCTCTTGGCTCACGGCGGCTGTTCGTTCATGTAAATCAAATACATGGAAGTTCCCATGACGGGCTCCCCAGCTCCAGCCGGAGGGGGCACAAGCACACGGGCGGGGGGGGGGGAGGCAGCAGCCGCCTGGCCAGGCTGTGGGAGTCCTCGTGCCTGAGAGCGGGCTCGGGGAACCCCCAGCGCCCCCGCCTCCCACCCCGGCGGACAGAAGCCTCGCCCGGGGAGGGACCCGGCCACGCCGGCCGCAGTGAGCTTAGCCCTGGCGGGCGCGTGTCAGGCGCCGCGTGGGAGCCCACAGGTGTGTGGAGCGAGCGGCCGGACACAGAACGAAACCGTTGTGGGTGTCTGGCTGTTTGCTCAATAAATGCCTCCCCTTTGTGCTTCAGTATAGGAGGGGCAGAGGCGTCCTTTCTGAAACGTGAAGTGTTACGTAACCACAGGGAAGCAAGCGAGCCAGCCGTGTTCTGCGAAGAGCATTTCCCCACGTGAATCGGGCGAGATGTCACACTCCCGCTTGGCTGTGTCATCCACCACAAGGCTGTTTTCACGAGCAGTTTCCAGGGCGATGATTTCAATAGCATTAAACAGAAAGGCCGTCGCCAGCCTCCCCAAGCGTTACTGTCTCGAGTTTGTAAGTTGGTTGTCTTAGGGTTTCTCCCACGAAGAGTGAAAATGCTCTGTCCTGAGCATCCCTTGCATAAGGACCGATCCTTGTCAGGTATGCAGGTGGGGGGCTCCTGTCTGCCCGAGGAGGCCGGGAGCCCTTCCCTCTTGACCTCAGAGCCAGCTCTAGGCAGCAATTTTGACCTGATGAAGGCTACCTTCTGGGCCACGTCTGTCTTCGTTTCTAGCCACACCTCACACCTTCCTGTTTTCTTCCCTTCCCTGTGGCCATCTCTCATGACACTTGCCAAGAATTGGTGTCTAGCCACACGCCCATGGGTGCATGCCACTTCCCTCTCCACCTAATCCACCCACCCTGGGCCTCACTGCATGCCTGCTCACAGCCAGCCTCCCCTCTCAAGCCCGCACACCAACACCAAGTGGTCAGAGGGCTCTGTGCGCCCCAGTCCCTGCGTGCCCCAAAGTCCAGCAGGACATCACGACATCTGGGTCAGCCTGGTTGGGCAGCACTGGGTCCTCCCATATTGGGCATGAGATGTGAGTTTACCTGTCTGGGAACCTGCCAGGGGGCCGTGTGAGGAATACAGCTCAGCTCAGGCCTGTAACCAGGGGAGAGCCCCAAGGAGCAAGGCCCCGACCCAAATGCTCAGGGACTTGGCACTCAAAGCAGCGGTGAGTCAGGATGTTGGAAAGAACTGCTCTTTGTAAGGGAAGACACCTGGCAGCTCAGCGGAGTTGAGACGGGAGACGGTCGGGCTGCAGCTGCTCAGCTGTGGCTTATTTTGTGCCTGGGAGCTGGGCTTGGGGGAGCCTGGGGTGGGGTGAGCTCAGGAGGGTGCAGGGGGTGCCGAGGACACACAGGTGCTCTTTGCGGGCCCTTGCCAGTCCCCTACCTGCCTCTCATCCAATATTGGCCCCGTTACCTCAGCCCAGGTGTGGGGGTAGAAAGGAAAGGAGGCCCCCAAATTCTCAGGCTGGTGTAGTGACTTTTGAGGAGTCACTTTGAAAAGTCAGAAGAAAACAAAACGACACCCACACACTGTCAAACAAATTGGAAAGAAGGAAGTCCAAGGAAGCAGCAGAACACCCATAAATCCACTTCCGAGAGGCCCCTGCTCACAGCCTCGCTTCCCCTGGTGTTTTCAGTTCCCTTTCCCCCTTTAAGATGAGGTTCTCCACGGCCTGTCCGGACGCAGGTCTCCTGGCCCCCCAGAGCGCTTGTTCCGTTCTCAGAATAACCTGGGTCTTCCTGGGACCTGCGAGCCACACGGTGGACGCGTCCAGAATAAATGTGGTGGGCACACGGAGGCCCCTTGTCCCCCGTGTCCTGAGCATCCTGCCCCACCCCCCGTCTCTCCTTGGCCTTGGGGACCTGATCCCTTGCATGTTTCAGTGTTTCCTCCGTCGCTGCCTCCTCCGTGGAGCTCCCTGGCGGGGATGGAGCCGTCCCCTCTGCCCGTGGGGTTTCTCACATCGCTGCACCTTTGCGAGAGGTCTCTACTGCGAGATTCGCCGTATCCGTGCGCGATGGGCTTTCCTTCCGGTTGATTCCCTTCCTGCTCCCCCGCCCCCCCTTTCTGCACATCTGGAATTTCTCTTACTGCTGAAGCCCCGGGGGGAAGCGGTGTCCTGAAAACTAGCCAGCTGTCCTGGCCTCACAGAGGAGACTCCTCACCTCCTCACAGGCTCATTTTAATTGCATGTGAAATATGTATGCAGGGGAGGGGCTGTTCTGGGCCGTCTGTTAGGGATGCCGGGGGCAGGCCCAGTGGCCTTGATTTGGGGAAGGTGTCCAGAGTGGATTCCACCTTCCCTTTCCCAGCTTGACCTCAAAAGCCCAAGCCCCCCCCCCCCCATGACCCTGTCCACAATGCCAGCCTGGATGTGGGTGGCTGAGAGGGCCACAGGGTGGTGACCTTCAACCCACTCCTCTCTTGTCATCGTCAAACTGTTTATGGGATCTGCCACGGATGTGGGCTGGGTACTTAGCACCTTAGTGCTCTGTGACTTGACCACCTCCTGGTGACCCCGCCATGTGGGGAGGAGCCCCGCTGCTGGGAGGCAATTGGAGTGTCTTTAGGGTTGAGCCCATCAGATGCCTCTGTTAGCTGACACTGCCAGTCTCTGCAGCAAGGGAGGGGAGTGGACACAGGTCACTGTGCAGGAGGCCTGTGGGGACACTGTTGAGACCAGCCCCACGGGAGGGAGACAGGCATGGGCAGAGGAGAGTGGGCTGCCCTGCGGTCTCAGCAAAGCCCTTCGAGACCTGCAGGAGCTCTGACCTGGGGGATCCTTGTGAATTCTCAGTAGGTGGAGCAGGTGAGGGTCCACCTTTCTCCCTGCACAGTGGCCCCACGGAGGGCAGGTCTAGGAAAAGGTCCTGCCGGTCACACTCCCAGCAGCGGGATGGAACGGGCACGTGGGTGCCACCCTGTAGCGTCCACCACTGTCCTCCCTGACTGTGCGGCTGCTCTCGATGTGGAAGAGTCTCGGAGGGAAAGCAGACGTGGGTTTTGGGACTGAGCGAGACTGAACCTTAGTCACGGTTCTCTTTTTGTCTTGCAGCATCTCCCTCCTTTTCTGGGTGGAAGGCCGGGCCCTGGGACTCCGCCCCTGACGTCGGGAGCTGGTGGCCTGCTGCAGGTAAGCGATGCACACAGGCGTTTGCAAGGGTCGCTGTACCTGGGCCCACTGCATAGGGACAGCCATGTCCTGGCCAAGGGGCACAGACCCGTGTGGGGAGATGAGCCCCGTGCACGTGCCCAGCAGCTCGGGAGGGAGAAAAAGCTTCCAGAAGCTCCTGGTGGCCCTTGGCCTTTCAGGTCACTGCAGACTCTCCCTCCGGACTCTATCTTCACAGGAAGGTCAGATGTCAGCGATGTGCCTGACACCAGGGTTCCCAGAACAGCCCCTCGTTTCTGTTTACTTTCTGTGACTTCCCCTCTGTCGCTGCCAATGGAACGTTCTCGCTTTACCCAGAACCAGACAGCCCAGGTTGGCCGTCCTGTTGTGTTTGCACAAAGGAGTTATTCTTACCACGTAAGAGGTTACGAGCTCCAAACAATGGCCAGCAGTGGCCGGTGGGAGCTGAGGGACCTCCAGTGGCCCTGTGGTTCCGGGTCACTCTCCCCACACACATACTGGGGCTCCGGGACCGGCCTGTCCTTGGAACACAATAGCAGAAAATGTTAGAAGGAAGCAGCAGCCAGGCTCATGAGGAATAGCTGGAGGCGGTTGGAACTCCCAGCAGAAGGGACAGAGTAAATGACACCCTGCTGGAGTGTCCTGGGGGCTTTCTTGGCGCCGGTTCTGTTCTGAGCAATGGAAGGAAACCGTCTATTGTGAAGTCAGTGGGGCGCGATCGGCTGCGTACTGTGTTGTGATGTGTTGCAGCCTCCACGTATTTAAAACAACCACAGCGTGTTTCCTCCCCGGTGGAAGGGCGGGGAGAATCCAAATGGGCATTTGCATCACCCTGGGCAGGGGTGGTGGTTGGGGATCTGAGAGGGAACAGCTCCCTGCCGCTCCCTTTCGGGGTCCCCCAGTCACGGGGGGCGGGGGGCAGCCTGAATTATTGCAGGATCCCCTGTTCGACTCAGGGAGGAGATTTTGGCCCAACTCTCTTCTAACTACTTTGACACCAGCACTGGCCTGTGCTTCAGCGGAGAGAACGGGAGGGGCGCCTGCAGGTTTAGGATGGAAAGAATGTTAGGGACCCCACAGGTTACGACCCCGGGGCTTTTCTTAGTGAAGTGAATTCCGGAGTGTTCTGGGGACTTAAAATACTTCTGCCAGGGACAGGAAGCAGCCCCAGGCAGCCTGCCTTATAAGTGCAGCCCCCTGGCGCGGGCTGTGGTCTGTTTGGGTGGCGGTGAGACCCAGGAGAGGCGGCCACATTCCTGGCATTCCTCTGGCCGGGCACTGGCCGGAACACGGGCGTTTTGAAATCAGAAGCAAGTATGCAGCATGGCTCTCGCTCCAGGCTCCGGAGACACAGCAGCACGGCTTCCTGTCCGACCCCACGGGTCTCGCCCCTGGCTTTGAGGCACGGCTCCCCACTGTGGGCCCTGCCTGGGGCCCCTCCCTGGCTCCAGCAGCTCCCTGGGTGTCAGTCATGTGGTTTGCTTTTGCTGGCACTGAGCCAGACTCACCAGAGCAGCAGGACGTCTGGGAACAGGACACAGGAGGGTGAGACAGGGCCTGGCTATCTCCAGATGGGCCCCAGCGGTGCCCTCTGTCTCTACCTGGGCATGAAGGGCTGGCCCCTGGGAGCCAGGAGAGGGAGGCTCGCCTTTGCCTGCCTTGGAGACGGCAGAGTGGACTTGTGTCTCAGCGTTTAAAGAGACCATCCCTGGCTGTGGCAAAACTGGCGTCTTGACACATTTGGCCGACTTTTGTGGCTTTTTCCCCCAGAAACATAAATGCAGTGTTTTCTCTGTGCTTCATAATCAAGATCTGATTTGTCTCAAGTTCATTGTGAGATGGAGCTTCCCAGGGTTTCTGTTTCTACATCCAGAGTTTTGCTGGCCCCCGGTTTTGTGATTTGCATGTAATTCTGCAACTCGGGGTCAGGATCTCAACCTGTTAGTGGTCCCGCTGTTGATAGTGTATTAAGTTCCGCGGCCACTGCTGCTCAGGATGGTATCAGGGCCAGGAGAGGGAGGGGGGAGCTGACTCGCTGCCCTTCACTCTAAGACGGGGTGAATGAGGGATGTAACCGGAAATAGCAGAGCTTGTCCCCAGAGCTCCTTTTTCTCAACAGACTGAGAAAAATGCCTCCTCGAATGTCAGTGTGCATCTTCTTTTATGCCTGTGGAATTAAGGAGGGATCGTCAGGAGGATTACGCGAAGCTGGGAGAAAGCGGGGAGAGATTGGATTACAGAGCGGTGGTGACGGCTCATTTCAAAAGTGCGTTAACCCAGATGCGCAGAAACAATGGACAGGGCTGGCTTCGGGCCAAGACGGGCCATTCAGAAGTGATAGGCCGGCCGAGGCTGTGACTACCCACCCTGACCTGCCCAGTCAGGAATTTATGATCCCATCACCCGGTGGTACCCCTTGTGGTCCACAGTCTGACCTCCCCGAGACCCGGGGAGGGGAGCCCCGCAGCCCCGCATGAGCCTGAGACGTTACTCGGCCCCCTTCCAAACCTTTGCATGAACATGCCCCACACGTAGCTGCTTCAGAAACGGCTGCCGTTGGAGGAGTGAGGTCATGAGCCATGAAGAGAAGCCCGGGGCGTGTGGACAGACCAGACACCTGAGCCACACCCCCAACGGCCCCCAGCCACCCTCAGCACCCCCCCAAGCCCCCCCAGCCACCCCCAGCCCGCTAGACTAAAAATGGCATTTGTATCCTTTGTTCAGAGGCTGTGTTTGGCCTGGTAAACAGCCTGCCTTTCCACGCTTCTTAAATAAAGCAGGCTGTGTCAGGACTGGGAGAAATTTTTAGCATACTTGAGGCTTTGGAGATAAAAGGTGTGAATGGAGAAAGAGTCTACCGCTGTTTATTTCCAGAGCCTTCCAGTCTCTACTGAAACCTGCTCCGACTCACAAAGAAAGTTCCAGTCTAATCAGAGGGCCCGGGCTTTCCTGTCCCGGCTGGAGTTTCCCCCCTTTGTTGGTTGTTGTTTGGAGCTGGCTGGGCAGCTGCAGTTTAGGAAGCTTCCAGTGAAGGCGGCTCATTCTCAGGCCAGGAAAGTGCCTCTGCACAGAGCCATAGCTTTGGTCTTGTTTTTAAACGAATTTCGGTTATGAGCACATAAGCGCACTTTGCATAAGTTAATTTCCTTGGACCTCAGTTTCCTCATCTGCTGAAATGGAGTTAGCCTCTTAGATGGTTCTCAAAGGTGAAAGGAAAGGAGAGGACAGGCGCTCGGACTTGCTCAAGAAGTAAAAAGGAGAGATTCGGACACCGAGAGCACAGCCGGTCGTGCGGAGGACCCGGGCGCCGGAACGTGAGGGGTGGGCTGCTCTTCAGGAACTGTGCTTGTCCCTGTCACCTGGCCTCCGTTCGCCTGGCTGCCTGCTCACCTGGCGCGCACCTGGCCCGGGGTGGCCTGCAGCCCCGGGCACAACAGTCCTTGGTCGCTTGTGCGTGTCCCAGCTACCAGAGAAGAGGGTTGGGCTGGGTCAGCAGGAGGGCTGTGGGTCTGTGTCCATTGCTGATCCATCTGGGGGAGGGGGCAGGGCCACAGGGGTGTCCAGGCTGGGGACGTCCCTGGGCCAGGGAACGATGGCTGTTGGTTCTCCTGGGAAAGTGAGATGCTTCATCCTTACCTGGGCATGTGTACAAGTTTCCCATGCCTCCCTCCTTCCCCCCTCCCTCCCTCGGATTTTCCCACAAGGCCATCACTTTGGGCAGGCCATTTAGCCCCTCTGGGGCTCCCTTTTCTCATGTCATTGTTGACGGCCCCGAACATTAGTCCAGTGATCCTTTGTGAACATGTCATTGATGTGGTCAAGGGGGCAGCCCTGGCCCTGACATTTCAGTTCATGCCATTTCTCAAGCACATTGCCCTCCTGACCTCAGGTCACCCCAGGGGTCCCAAGGGTCCAAAGAGGGATTAACATGACCCACTGGTCAGAGTGAATGACTCGGGGGCCCTCTTTCCAAGCCATGCACAGCTGTCCTCGGGGAGGGCTGAGCAGAAGGACTGACCAGATGTCCCTGGCTTGCGCTCTGTTGATGTTTTCAGGATGGATGGCACGCCGAGATGCTCCTCTCCCCGTGGGGTAGACACAGGTCCCGGAGTCACACGTATGGCTCACCCAGTGCCCCCCCTTGCACTCCATTCAGGAGTGGGGACGGGCTTGAACGGCCGCCAAGCCAAGCCGTGCGTTTGGCAGAGGAAGCCGGGGCCTGTCCGAGGTCACACGGTATCTTTCCTACTACAACCCTCCATCCGCCGCCCCCCGGGTCGGGGGTGGCCCAGGCCGCCACCAGCGCCTGGTAGGGTCTGCCTTGCTGTGCTGCTTGGGGTGTTTGCTGCCCTGGCTCCTGTGGACACCTTCCCCTGCCCCCCCCTCCCCCGCACCGGCCCGGGCGGCCCTGGACTCTGTGCTCAGTAAACATGGCTTGATTTTTTCCCTTCTTTGTGGCGGCCCATACATCCTGTCTGCACTCACTGTGCCTGCAGGTTATGATGAAACCTAAAAAGTATTGAATGCTCTGTTGGCCTGGGTGTCCTCTGATGGGGAGCAGTGGTCTGGGCCTTGCCGTGGAGCATGACTTTTATCAACCACAGAAGAGGTGTGTTCACCCTGATGGACTCTCAGCCAGGTCCTCTTAGCGGGTCTGCAGCAAAACTCCGCAGGGATGGGCGGTTTTCTAAAGACAAAGCGTATGGCCCTTCACAGGTTCCTCAAAGGATTTGTGCCACCAGAAAGTTCACAGCCCCTGCTGGAGGACGGTCTAGACCTGCGTGGAGATGAGGTGACGGGAGATGAGCTAACCTGGGTGGCTCTGAGTGAGGGGCTGACAGACTCTCCCTGTGGCTGGAGCGCTCTGCATACGCCAGGGTCAGACTGGACAGAAACCAGTGAGAACTCCATTTCCTTCACCTGTTTAATGATTCTGTTCTTCATTAAGTCCAGATATTATTTGCTCATTCACAGAATGGGGGAGACCTGGCTTATGAAAATCATCTTTGGGTCTTTGTTGAACTTGGACCTACTCTGAACAGAACCTGCAAAATCAAATGTGCTCCCCAGGTGGTTTATAGAAACCGAGGGTGGAGGTCACGGGGCGGCGTCCAGGTGACTAACTGGCCATCTGTGGGCAGGTGAATAGAAGGAGGGGTCCTCTGAATTGTTGGGGCTGCACAGTGTCAGGCATTTTGAATGAATGGGCCCTCAGAGAGGAGGGTGGGTTGTGAGTGGTGCAGGAGACTCTAGGGCCGTGGATTTGGCAAAGAGGAAGCTTCCAGGAGAGAAACACCATCTGCAGCAGTCATTGGACGAGCTCCTCTGTGGCTGGGTGTTATTTTTACGTTTTGCACAGCAGTTTACAGTTTGCAAAGCTCTTAGGTTTGTTCTTGATCTGCCCAGGGAGAGGCAGGTCCAGCCAGATCTTAGTATCTCGTTTTACCGACCGGAGAGCCTGGGCACAGAGAAGCTGGACAGTGATTGACTGAGGTCAGACGGGACCTAAGCACCCTCGCACAGGGTCTCCAGAGCCAAAGGCCTGAATGGGATGATGGGAGGCCCAGCAGGGTTCTGGAACTTTCCGTGCGGAAGGAGTCTGGCAGCGGTGGAGGCCCCGTGGGCCCGGGGGGCCTCTGGCTGCAGCGCTGCGCACAGGTTCCTATCGGGCTCAGATCTTTGATTTCCAGAGGACTCGATGTAACCTGAGAACCAGCCTCCATGTGACTGGGCATCAGACATTTGTCAGGAGGCAGTTTTTCCTGTAAGTCACCAGGAAATGGTTTGCCCACATCGAGACTCTGTTTCTGTGGAAATTCCTCAGGGTACCACGTGAGAGGGCTTCCGAGTGGATCTGAGCAAGCCTGCGAAAGGCTCCCGTTGATGTGGTCCCTTGGGGACAGGGTGTGTGGCCCTGTGGCAGGAGCTGGCATGGCCCTGCCCTGGCCGTCCTTCGGTGAGGCTGGTCCAGGAACAACCTGGGGCTGGTCCAGCATGACCAACACCCCGGGCCAGGGCCAAGCCCTCAGGCACCAGGCTCCAGGGTGAGCCTAGGTCTTGCAAACACACTTTCTCAATGGGGCTTGAGAAAAGCAGGTCTTTTGGTGATGGGAACAGAGCTGCTTGGCTGCACCGATGGGTGGGTGGGGGAGGGGCTGGGAGCAAAATGGGGTCCTCCATAGAGTGATGAGAAAAGGACCCTCTTTCTTTTTCTTGGGGACACTTTTCCTCCCACTTCACCCATGTGGTTCTGGTGGGGTGTGGCCTGGACTTCTGTGTCTCCGCTCACTGTGCCTCACTTTGTTCATCTGTGAAATGGGAGCTGAGGCGTGTCACCTGCGACCTGCGTCACACCCCTTTCAGGTGACCTCACTTCT
Organism: Miniopterus natalensis; assembly: GCF_054644295.1. Taxonomy (NCBI): domain Eukaryota; kingdom Metazoa; phylum Chordata; class Mammalia; order Chiroptera; family Miniopteridae; genus Miniopterus; species Miniopterus natalensis. The sequence goes on along the minus strand of NC_142088.1, from coordinate 2,898,520 downwards.
GTACAAGGGTTCTTTTTTAAAAAGTTTTTATCGAACATAAAGTTAACCGTTTTCCAGTGTGGTGACGTCACCATAAGGATGCCCACGTCTTGGCCTGCTTGTCTGGCAGCGAACACTGGGCTGTTCCCACCCCTGGCTCTCGTGAACAGTGTGCCTGAGATGCACTATATTCTGGGGCCCTAGTTCTAAGAGCTGTTGGGAGGCCCCCAGCCTTTGACTCCTGCTCCCTCCCCCTGCCTGTGCCTGTCCCCAGGGTTTTTAAGTCTCCCTGAGCTGGTGTTGACCTGCTGTGAACATCCCCCGTGGCGTGGACAGGCTTGGGTGTCTGTCGAACAGGCCAGTTTGCGGTTGTCTCTGTAAGTTCCTTTGGCTGCGTGTTGACACAGCAGGGCCAGGAACAGTGAGTCACCTTCAGGAAGTGCTGCTCACCGAGGGGGTGTCCACGGCACACCTGCCCAGGTGTTTCTCCAGGTGTGGCCTCTTGGTCACCTGCACCAAGATCACACGGGGGGCTTGTTTTCAGAAAACAACCTCCTGGACCTCCTCTGTGCTGGCTGCTGCTGGTCTGTCCCTCTGTCCCTTGCACCCTCTCTGCACCTCCTGTGGGTAGATCTGAAGGACTGGAGCAGGCGGGGCTCCCTTACCTCCTGGTGGGATCAGCCAGCGGAGAGGACAGAGGGAGGGAGAGAACAGGGTGTCCCTCCCTGCAGCATAGCCTGGGACTGTCTCTGCTTCCTCTGACTGAGGGTCCCTGTCTCCCCAATTTCCAGTCACCACTGCCCCCCTTCCCCTCACGCCTGCCGTCCTGCAACCCCCACACACCTCTGTAAATTGTCCCTTTATTAAAAAGCTCTTGTAAAATGATGCTAAACTGAGTGCATGATCCCATTTCTGTCTTGACTCTGAGTGAGAGCTCAGCCTGTCCCTACCCCGTGAACAGGCCGCCGCAGGGCCAGGAACCTGCACTCACAGGCCCCGAGTCCTCTGAGCTGGGGAACCGCCGGCCCAGTGGGCCCCTGACACTCTCCGCGTCCCGGTGTCCGGGCCCTGGACTGACCACCCTGTTCTGCTCTGCCTTTTGGAGCATCTGTCGGAGGAGGGAATGTTTACTGAACCCCCTGGCTCCAGGACCTGCAGGTTTAACACAGCTTACAGGCAAAATGTGGGGGCGGGAAGGGAGAGGAGGGACGCAGCCTGCTGGGTGGCCCACGCGGGTCGCCCTGTGCCCAGCCACTTAGCTTCCTTTCAGGGCTTGGAATCCCATGGCTGTGTCTGTGCCCTGTCTGTGTCCCCGGGGGGGGGGGGGGGGGGCATGAGTGCTGCCGAGTCCCTGCAGCTGCTCGCACCCAGGCCTAGGCTCCAGCCTTTAATCCTGTCCTGGCTGCGGATGTGAGGAAACCTGAGAAGGGTGCCCCTCCAGGCTCAGCAGTGCTGGCCCCGACTCTTCCCCCTGGGGGCCCACTGGGAAGGGACAGCAGGTGGCAGGTGGGGAGCCCAGCCGGGTACCCTTGTCTCTTCCTGCTTTGTTCCAGTAGGGCCTCCCTCCCTCCTTCCCTCCTTCCCTCCCTCCCTTGGGGTTGGACACGTTCAGAAATTCTCAGGAGGGCCGCTTGCTGCCTTGGAGGTATTGCACCTAAATTCATGGGTTTTGGTAAAAATGGACCCGTCAGAAGTCAGTGGAGTCTCATGTTTAGGGGAAACATATTCCCTTTTAGTTGTAATAGATTTTTAATTGGTACTAAAACATTACAGAAAGGAAGCCAGCAGGATGAGGGCAGCCAGGACTGCAGGATGCTCAAAGCCACAGGTCCCTGGACTCCGGGCGACCTCACTTCTCGTCACCTGGGCTGTCGGTCTGGTGAGCCAGCATCCAGGGTGGGAGGCTGGTCGGTGCCGCCTGCCTCTGTGAGGGAGGTTTTACTGGACCCCAGCCGCACCCCTCACCTGCCAGGCGTGTTTGCCTTTCAAAGGCAGAGCGACTGGTTCCTGTAGGGACCAAATGGCCCACCTTGCCTAAAATAGCTGCCGTCTGGCCCTTTGGTGTCAGCGGGGGACATCTGGCAATGTCTGGAGACATTTTGGTTGTACAACTGGGGTTGGGGGTGCTGCTGGCACCCGGTGGGTTGAGGCTGGGTTGCCATCCTGCGATGCCAGGACGGCCCCCACAGAAAGATGACCAGGCCCCGAGAATGCCAGTGGTGCCGAGGCTCGGAAACGCTGCTTTCTAGGAAAGTCCGCTGTTTCAGCTGGAGAACCGGCTGGCGGGGAGAGGAGGCGTCTGGGATGAGTGGTTCTGGGCGGTGCCCTGTGCTAGGATGGGGATGTGGGGTGCAGGCAGGCTGGGGTGGAGGTGAGGCTGGGCCTGGGGGCAGCTGTTGTGTGCGTGGTGCTGCGGAGCCAGGGTTGCCCTGGAGATACGGGCTCGAGCACCGCAGAGACTAAACAGCCCCGTTCCCTGGGGTGGCCTGGCTGTGGCCTGGCACCTAGGAGATGCCCCAGGTGAGGAGCAGAAGGGAGAGGAGACACTGGGGACATTAAGGACGAGAAATCTCTGAAGGGAGGCGGGAAGGATCAGCCAGGGGTGCTGTGAGACACCCACAGAGCTGCCCGTGGTTAGAAAGCTGCCAGGTGAGAAGCACACGGGAGTGAGCCCTTAGGACGTGTGGCCCCAGGGGGCGCCTCGAGCCCGCAGTGAGAGCTGTGTCCAGGGGCGGTGGGGCAGGGCTGAGCTGGGGGGTGTTGATCAGCTGAAGGGAAGGTGCCCAGCGTCCAGCCTCCCGGAGCCCCTGCTGGGAAGGTGGCGCATCTCCCCGGGCTGCTGGCTTCTAGGCCGAGGCGGCCGTGATGGAGGACGCAGCCTTCCCGCAGGGGACGGGCCTGCGACCAGGTGTCACTGACAGTGGGCGGGACTTTCCTGCAGAAGTGGCGCCTGGGACCAGGTGTCACTGGCAGTGGGCGGGGCATCTGGTGGGAGCCGTGACCACGTGAGGCAGAGGACAGAAAGCACTGGAGGAGGCCCCTCTCTCCTTCCGCGTGGTTCTCGGTCCTGTGAATGCTTGTTCTCAGGGACTCTGGTTGGGGAGAGAGCAGAGGCGCTCCGGCTGCCCCGGGTGCTGGCTGTGCCCTCCGGCTCCAGGTCCCGCTGGCTCCCTGTTCACGTGCCTCTCCGGGGGACACGGACTTATCGGAGGGCACAGCCCGCGTGCAGCGCCCCCACACTCCCTGTCCCGCGGGAACCCTGGCGTTTCGGCTCCACTTCTTCATATCTCTGCCCGGTACAGACTCGTAGCAGAAGCTGGGGGGAAACGGTGGTTCACACAGGGTTTGTTTATTTACACTTCGTTTTAAAAAACCACAATGTGGCCGTTAGCTCTACCGCCGTGGCACAGCCTTGGGGTCCCCCAGGCGCTGGTCTCCAGGCGCCGGCTGACGTGGGCCCAGCCAGACAGGTGGAGGGACAGCTTGTGTTCTCGGGGTTGTCTAGACATGAGCTGATCCATCTGGTCCTTGAGCTGGGCTCCGGCAACAGGCCCCGGAACCTGTGTGTGTGTCTATATGTGTGTGTATTACACAAAGAAAGCTCCAAATGCGTGTGTGTCCCCCGAGTCTGAGTGGGGCGTGTGACTGACTCCGCTAGAAGAGGGTTCTTGCTTTACAACCGGTGATCCATGTGCCCACAGACCTGGCCTCGTCCCAAGCCACGTCCGTGGTTTTCTTCACCTGCCCTGCTGGCTGGGCCGGGGTGCCCACGGGGCGGCTCTGTGCCCGGCTCTCCTGGCCTCTCCTGGTTCCCTGAGGTTTCCCGGGTGCCTGCCTGTGTGTCCACATGGTCTCGTGGATAAGCATCCAGGAGACGCCTCAGTCAGACTCACACAGCAGTGACCGCACCAGGACCCGGGGCCGAAGGCCTTCCAGGCCGCGCACGGGGCCCAGACTTCAGAGGCCACTTGTTAGTGAGCCCACAGTGCAGGCTCCGGGGGTCACTCAGGACAGAGGTGCCCGTTATGAGCAGAGCTCGCGTCACCTGGGCGCCTGAGCCTGCGGCTAATGAAGGACTCGCCACTTTGAGGGCCCTTCTGCCCGAGCTCGGTGCACGGCTGCAGAGAACTGGGCCTGGGGGCCCGGGCGGTCAGAGGGGGGCAGTGCCGGGACAGGAGCTCGTGTGCAGCGCCCAGAAGGTGCTGCGGCCCTTCCGTGGCTTTGTGCTGGGGGTCGGGGGGGGTCAGCGACAGCGCAGCAGAGTAGGGAGGACGCGGAGGGTGGACGGGTTTGGCCACACGTAGGGGAGGCAGAGGAGCCCCGGGTGGGGGAGCGGCGGGCTGGCGAGCGTGCCGAGGTTGGGTTCCTGGCAGGAGGTCAGGCCCATGCCAGCAGCGGCGAGCACACGGACGGCTGGCGTGGGGGGCTGGGAGGGAGACGGGCGGTGAAGCAGATGGTACCGTGGCTGCTGAATGTGGGTTTTTTTGCAGGAAACAAGAACATGCAGATAGTGGGGAATTTGGAGGCCTTGGATTTAGGGCCCGGTCCTCACAGGTCCGGAGAGCTTGGCTGGGCCTAGGAGGCCGGGCAGGGGAGCGTCTCTGACCACCGTCTGCACTGAGGCTAAGAGAGCGGGATGGGGGGAAGGTATCATGTTGACTCGTTCACACCGGACAGCTGTTGTGCTGTTGACTGTTGTCATTTTTTTTATTCGACAATCTAAGAGAAAAGAGGTCGGTGCCCCTGACTCGATACTCAGGCGTTGCATGTTTTAATTCTTGCGGCACACACACCTGCCACTGAAAATTGCTGCTCTAACCACTTGATTGGTTCTTGGGACAACCGGCCCCATCCTTAGGTGATCTAGGAGCAATTCCAAAGTCACGTCGTTCCCGTGATGACAGACAGCTTTCTGGCTCTCCTCACTTAGGAGACGCCAAGGGTTTTAGGAGCTCAGGGCCAGAAATGGGACTTACACCAAATAAGCATTTCTCGTTATAAATCCCAACGCCGCAGTCAGGCACGCGTGTTTCCTAGTTAGTGGAGTTATGAGCCCAGGAGAAAAGGGCGTACCTTTTATTTCCGTTTAGTGGTGAATGACCTCCCAAGTTACAGCGGGAATGGGGCCGGGCTGAGGTGCACTGGGATCAGTTAGTACAGGTCATGGTGCCCCGTCCGGCGCCCGGGAGAGTCCTCGGTGCCCCGTCCCGCGTCCGGGAGAGTCCTCGGTGCCCCGTCCCGCGCCCGGGAGAGTCCTCGGTGCCCCGTCCCGCGCCCGGGAGAGTCCTCGGTGCCCCGTCCCGCGTCCGGGAGAGTTCTCGGTGCCCCGTCCGGCCTCCGGGAGAGTTCTCGGTGCCCCGTCCGGCCTCCGGGAGAGCTCACAGTCAGCCCCTCACCTGGCATACTTTTATCTACGGAATCACAGCTTCCGGTTGTTGGCAAATAAGAATGGAAGTTTATTTCATAAAATGCATTTTTAAACTACAGAAAATTGAACACTTAAGAAAATTAAGATAAGAAAGACAATTACCCATGTCCCTGCCACCTAGACCGAATTAACGTCCATGTTTAGTGTGAAATTCAGTCATCTTTTTCTAGCAAATGTACATTTTTTTAAAACAAAGTAGGATAAGATTTTGTTGTAAAATCGGTGGGTTTAATTTTTCTCAGTATCGTGGGGTGTGGAATTTCCATCGTGTGAAATACCAGAACATGGGCCTGGTGGCTGTAACCCCCACAGGGATGGGACACCCTCAGCCCTGTGTTGGATAATTCAGTCGTCTCCTCTCTTCTGCACGTCTGTGAGCAATATGTGGCTGAGTCACTTTATCTAGATCCTGGGTTGCCCAAGGACACATATTTGAGGGGCAGGGGTGTGGGAGGAGGCACAGAACATATCCTCTCGTTTCCTCAATAAATATTGGTGAAGTGTATAGATTTGTAATCGGTTTAGTGCTCTAGACGTCTTGGTTAGTAATTTGTGGGCGTGGTAGGTGGTAAAGAAATTCATTCCTTCACTCCCTGAATTTTGCTGGTTGGTTGCTGTGCCGGGTGCCGCCAGGCCCTCGAAAAACTGGTGGGTAAAACTGAACTGCTTGCAAGGTTACAGCAAACCTGTAAGGCAGGGGAGGATGCCCGGGGGGGGTCCTCACCCCGTCCGCTCTCCCGAGCCACGCGGGAGGCCCGTGGACAGCCTGGGTTAGTCCGTCGGGCGTCCCCTTGTGATTGTTGGTTGTTTTCCGATGGCACCGTTGGCCTGGTTCTCTGTGCAGCCTCGCAAGGGCTCTCGCTCATCCCCAGGTCCCTTCTGGTTCCAGCAGCTCCCGGTGTCCTCACGGTATTAAATTCCTGTCCCAAAGTGGAGCCTTGGGCGTGGCCTGTTGACTTGGGCAGCGTTGGACCCGCGGCGCTGCCTCCCTCTCAGGCTCGCGTGACCCTCGTGTTTTCATCTGAGTCTCACAAACGAACCTTGGGGAAAACCCCTTCCAGTAAAAACCAAACCAACCTCAGTCCCTTCATCTGTAAAGTGAGTGGCACTGGCCGGGTCTGCGTTTCTCAGAGTGGCATCTGAGCAGAACTTTAAAAAAACGTTTAAGTTGATGTACGTGCGCTAGAGAAGGTATGTCAGTCTGTCTGGCCGACAGACTGGCTTCCTTTAAAGCGATGGAAAGCTGCCTTCAAGAACTGCCTTGAAATAAACTTAACTTTGCTTAAAGGGAACGATAAACAGTATTTGGTTGTGTGTGTTTTTCTGAGGGACCACAGGATATCAGTGACTAATGTTGAGAAGCCACAAATCCTTCGAGGGCTGGTTTCGCAGCCTCGATGCCTGTCGGGCGGGTGGGCGGTCCGGCTGACCCCGCCCGGCCCTGGTTACGTGAATGGGCCTCTCTTCTCGTAGCTGCCGGAACCTCGGCAGAGAATCTTGCTCTGTCTCCCTGGTCGCTGTCCGGGGACTAGGAATGTTCTGGTCTGGGCTGATCACGAGATCCCGCTCCTCAGCCTGTTGCTGCCAGCTCTGTCACATGGTGGGCAGGCCTCCCCATGTGACTCGGGGGGGCAGACCACAGGCCCCATCGTGATGAACACCCCACCCGGTCCCATGCTCGCCAGGCAGGCGACGTGCTGCCCGTTGGTTAGTGTTTGAACGCCTGCGGTTTGCAGCAGCAGGGTGATGGACAGATGAGGGGTGCCCACCTCGGCACAAGCGGTGTGACGGCCACCCGAGGTGCCCGGTCTCCTGCGTGCCCAGGAGACACGGTGGAAACCCCGCCCCTTTCTCTCCTCTCGGTGTCAGTTTCGAGTATGTTGTCTCAGCCAGATGACAAGCAGTGGAGGGAAGGGACCAGGTCCTGCGTTCCCTTGTGTCTTTGGTGGTCCCCAGGGCACTGGGCCTGAGTAAGTGTTTGAACAAGACATTTGTCCATTCGACAGGTGACGGCAAACCCCGACTCAGGCCAGGCACTGCGTCTGCTCCTGGGAAATTGTAAAGATAGGGGAGCCAAGTGTCAGGGAACTGAGCTGGCACCTGCAGAGTCGTCACGTGAGTTCTGATGCTCGCGACCGAAGCAGTAAATGCCCAGATACAATGACAGGTGCATCTCAGGAGAGCTCAGGACGGAGGCGGGCTCCCACCTGCAAAGGCACTGTGTGACCGGGGCCCTCTCAGATGGGTAGGTTTTGATGTAGGAGAAACTGGGAGGCCTGTGGGTCTTCAGAAAGGTGGGGTGGGGAGAAGGACAGCAGATTCTGGGAGATGACTGGGGGATGTTTTGAGCCAAGTCAAAGAAACTGTGGCTGTGTTTGGCAAGAGCACAGGGCAGGCAAAGGAAAGCGCGATACAGACGTTGGAGGGGGCTAGCGCATGATTCAGACATGGTGGGGTTAGTGCGTGAGGGCCTGGGGAGACAAATCAGACTTGCGGATTCTTGTCTGCAGACTGGGGGCGGGGGGGGTGCCTCCGCAGAGCCCTAGATTGTTGGCTTTCCCCGAGGAGGTGATGGGATGGGTCCCACACCCAGGAGGACCAACCCCGCAGCTGGTCGTCCAGTTGCCTGCAGGGAGGAGGCAGGTAGCCGGAAGCTCAGGCCCCAGAGACCCTCCTGCCCTCCCTGCCCCGCACCACAACCCTCTGATTCTACAGACCCGGACTTTCTTACTTTCACAGGCCTGAGAAAACGTCCCGAGTCACTGTGCCCACGCCCAGCCCTCACACTTTCCACAGTAAAAACAGGGAGTGGGGAGTGGCACCGAGTGGGCAGGCCAGAGCTGCAGGGTCCTGCCCACTGTCCCCGTGGAGCCTGTGGGTGGTTTCGAGTCACCAGCTTTGGGTGAGCAGATAAGGATCGGCGTGTGTGTGTGTGTGTGGGTGGGTGGGTGGGTGGGTGGGTGTGAGCACCTTCATTCCCCTCTGAGTCTTACAGTCTTTCCCAGATGTGGTTCTCTGACCACAGCTGCTCCATGTGTCCTTTGTCCCCGGTGTGGACACAGCCTTCATCCTAGAGGTAGGTGCTCAGTGGCTGTTGACCAAGGCAATGTGGCACCTGCCTGGGAGACACCCACCTTTCTCAGACTCTGGGACCAGGGCACATGGTCCTGCACACAGGCCTCATGACTGACCCAGATGGCCTGTTGGGGGCCCCAGACAGCTACTACTGTCCCCCCAAGCTGAACTTAGTGTTGAATCCAAGTGAACAGTGGTCAAGGAGGCCAGGGCATCCTGGTACCTTCAATGGGGCGTGCCCTCCTTGGGGACACGGGACAGCACAGCCGCCTCCTGCTTCAAGTGGACTCCGACAGTCCTGGAGGTGGGACTGTGCAGCTGAGAGGAGAAGTGCCCCAGTGGCGGGGAAGGGTTGAGTTTCTCTGTGTGGGGCTGGTCCTCTCTTGTAACCAGAACCTGGGCCTTTCTTGCAGGGGAGGGAGTGCCTGAAAGGGGACACCAGTCACGTGTCACCTTTCCACTTGGGTTACTGCCCAGACCACTCAGGTCAGGGGTCAAGAGGCAGGGGGCGGGTGGGCAGTGGAATGAGCCAGTCAACCATTCACGGAGATGGCGAAGGTGGAAAGTGGGAGAGGAGGTTTGGGGCAAACCCCAGAGTTGGGTTTGGACCTGGGAGGTTCGAGATGCCAATCAGTGGTCTGAGCCCTTGGTGGTCTGAGGTCCAGGTTCAGGGGTCACTTGTCAGCTGAGCAGGACCCCGACCATGCCCATGTGTAACAGTAAATAAATAGGGAAAATAGTATAATGTATAGTAAATATAGTGATATATTTAAATACTTACAAATACACATATTTGCCGTCATAACGTAATGTTCAGTAAAATATAGCATAGTGGACCTTCGAGAACTCCTTATAAAGCAGATTGTGTCATTTCTCCCGACATCACTTTTCTAATAAAGGGAGGACTGGTTTGAGGGGTGCGGCGCATGAGCTCATAAGCCTTGAATTTGAGGCTTGGGGACATTGACTGCAGATCTGACGCCAGCAGGTGACTCACCGGGGTTTGCAGTGCTGTGGGGGGAGGGTGGGGCACAAAGAGGCAGAGAGGTTTTCCTGGCAGCACAGGTGAGGGCTTGTGTCCTGGAGCAGAGGCTGGAGCGTGGGCGCTTGAGAAGTAGTGAGCGTGGGCCCTAATTCGCTGCGGATAGACCTGAAAATTGAACTTTGCTGGTTTAAAAGCAGCAAGCAACCCCCTGAGGGTTTTAGAGCCGGGATGACCCGACCGGAGAGGAGAGCTTTGCGAAAATTGAGGGCCCTGATGGAGACTATGAGAGGCTGCAGGTGAGGAAGGCCTGGTGATCCCTGTGGGTTTGGGGAGACCCCAGCGCCTCCTGGAGTCTTACCTGGGCAAGTGACCCCAGGCACCCTCAATGCCTGACTCTGCAGTTGGTGGAGGTGCAGGGCTCCCTGCCTGACTGTATTTGGGCCGGGAGCCTGCCAGGCTTGGTCCAGCAGGGCCAGCTGCCCATCTCCAAATGGTGACAGTGCCCGGTGCTCACCATGAAGGTGCTGGTGGGTGTCGGGACTTTGTTTAAGGACCGTCTCCCACTGCCACCAGAGAAGAAGCCACATTCTGGACTTTCTCCAGGGCATTGAGCTCCACGGGCCGAAACGCCCCCTCCCTCCCGTGGAAGACCGAGCATGAATGACGGCATTGACGCTCAGCGGGCAGGCGGCGCTCTGGCCACCAGGGAGTGGGACTTCAGCGCTTTGGCTGCGCTCCGGCTGATAAGTGGCCAGGGCTGCACAGTTGGTGGCTTATCTGTCCCTTGAATGGCAGCCTCTGTGAGGGTATCTTTGTGTTTTTAAAAGGAAAGCAGATCTCTGCATACAGCTGTTAACACTTTCTGTCTCTCCCCGGGCTCTGGGTCATAACTCTGTCCCCCCATCAATAATAAACAAAAATGATGATCAGTCTCCAAACACTGCAGGGTCTGTGATTCGTTCTGCCCACCCCTTACGCCCTGGTTTCACCCTGGCCGCCCCCTGGAAGCCAGGAATCTGTCGCTCTGGAGCATTTCTCTCATCTCGTCTCGCCAACCTGCAGGCTCCTCCCGGTGCTCCCAGGTCCTGCAGGTGCCCGAGCGAGCTGTTGGCCAGGACTCTCCCCACCCCAGGTAACTCGGCCCCGTCAGGCTCACCCACAGTGTCGGCTGAGGACGGACTTGGAGGATGGCAGGGCTGGTCCCAAGGTGCCCTCTCCTTGCCATCCACCTACGTTCCTCCCCCTAAGCTGCGTCAGTCATTTTCAGAGATAACGGCATTGCTGCTTCCCCCCTTCTCATCTGCAGCCAAAGTTCTCTTTCTCAATCAGGAACCTTCTGCGGCTTCCTGGGGTCTCCGGGGCAAGACTAAACCCCACGCCAGGACCAGGGCTGCGAATGCCCGGGGTGCGAGCACAGCGGCACGGAGCTCCTGTTCTAAGCATGAATTCCTCACACAAGCCAAAGCAGGACGGTGCCCTCCCCACTCCGTGCTACAGATAGGAAACGGAGGCTTAGCGGAGCTCAGTGTTGAACACAAGGTGCCCAGTGTGGATGCAAAGCTGGGGCCGCTCGCTCACCCACCGTGGGCCCGCAGCCCGGACGCCGCGTGCAGAGCCGGGGGAAAGGGGACGGTGGGTGGGCTGAGCTGTCACCACAGCACAGGGGCTGCAGAGGGTGGAGTCAGGCCCTCCAGGTCCCTCTGGTTAGTAAAGGTGACACGTGGGTCAGAAGCTGCATTTCAGGGTGCCTTCAGATAAGGGAGGGACCTCGGACTGGGTTGCGTGAACCCGGCCGCACTGGGATGAAGCCCGCCTATGCACAGGGCGCTCTCAGCTGAGTGCTGCGGGCCAGCCGTGGCCAGCCGTGGCCAGCCGTGGCCAGCCGTGGCGTGTCTGCCTGCTCCTCTTGGAGAGCAGGTGAAATCCAGTGCTTTGAAATGGGCCCTTAGCTGGTGCTCTTCCTGAGTCCGGTGCGTGTCTGCTCGGCGTCTCACTCATCTCCAGGACCCCCAGGTGCCCGGTGCCCCTTCCCCGAAAGGGCCGAGGCCCCGGGCGCGACTCCCGCGTTCCTTCCACCCACCCTTCCTCCGCTCGCTCAGCGACGCCGCCCAGCTCAGTAAACGGAGGGTCTCCCCTGCCTGAGTTACACGAAAATGCCTCATATATACGAATGGCCACTTGCGTGTTTTATTTATGATTGTCTGTTTATTTGGGGTCCCGGGAGGATTGAAGGAGGGTGCAGGCGGGGAGCGTGCCCCCTCGGAGGTGCTGTGCTAAGCCCTGTCCCTGGGGGCTGGAGCCACAGCCGAGGCTGCTCCTACCGCGGACCCAGCCCCTGCCTGGGCAGCTGGAGATTCATCCCTCCCTCTCCAAGCCCTCGAACCCTGGAGCCAGCGGTGTGGGCTGCACCCACCCCGTTTGGCCTTCCCTGACTGTAGGGAAAGGGCCAGCCCGGTGCTAGAACCCATCTCACAGACCCCACTGTGCCCGGGGAAGGGAGGCACCCACCGTGGCAGGGACACTGCCCGGCCCTGTGCCCGGGACCCCGGGAGGGAGCCTGCTCTGCCCTCGGGGCCGAGGGAATGACACGGGTCTGCGGATGGGACTAGCCTCTGAAAGAAAGGCTCCCACTTCCCGTCAAGTTACTTTTTAACCTGTGTTTCACTTGCTCAAGGGACACGTTTTTCTTCCTCTCCCTGCAGGAGAAAGGGCATCTCGCACCGCCGGCGCCGGGCAGCATGGTGCCCTGAGACAGACGCCGAGTCGCCTGAGGAGGGGACATGGAGCCTTAGCAGCCCCCCCGCGCCCGCCCCGCGCCCGCCCCGCCCCAGGAGAGCCTCAGGATGGCGGCTCAGCGGATCCGGGCCGCCAACTCCAGCGGCCTCCCCCGCTGCAAGTCCGAGGGGACCCTGATCGACCTGAGCGAGGGCTTTTCCGAATCGAGCTTCAACGATGTCAAAGGTGAGCTCCGGGGGCAGACCCGGGTCGGGGCCCCTCGGCGGCCGGGTTCATGTTCAGACCAGTGCACCTGAGCCCTGAGCTCCGGCGGGTTATGAATCCAGCCCCGGGACAGCGACCACGTGTCTGTTCTGTTTCGCTCGTGTGTTGGGAGGTTGTTTTGAATTTTCCCCTGTAATAACGAAACTTCATGCAGAATGTGTTTGTTCCCCCTCTTCGTGTGTTTTGGTGACATTACGGTGGGAAGCTTGGTGGCGCAGAAAACTAGGGGGAAGTGTGACTTATTGGAAACACTGGGAAGAAACAGGTTGTCTGGGACGGGGTCCCAGGACGTATGATGTCTGTCCCAGCTACTCAGCCCTGTCGTAGCTTCAAAGAAGTCATAGGAGAGCAAACAAATGCAGCCCTAAGCAGCATCCCGCCCAGCAGCTCCACACACATCCCATGGTGAACTGGTTTCAAGGTGGGGATCTATTCCGGCCAGAATACCTGCTACGAAGTCCTCTGCTTCTGCTGAGTGTTTTGCCTGCAGAGGACCCGAGGCAGGAGGGTAGGGAATGGGTTGCCCAGTGCCCGGGAGTCCCTGACGCCTGGGGAGCTGCTCTGCGTTAAAATCAAGGCAGCTGTGATCTGGGCAGCACTCGCTCCCCAGAATTCATTAAGTTGGAATTCAATAGGGATTTTCCTGCGTCCAACTGGATGGAGGCCCGGCCTGGTGCCCCGGGCGCTCTGTGGCAGGTGCCTGATGGAGGGCCCCTCCTAGAAGGGCCTGCACACCACTGTCCACTTTCACAAGGGGGGGGCCTGACCAGAAGGAGCCTGATCCTCGAGTGAAATCTGTTACCTTCTAAGGAGAGTGCTCGGAGTATTAAGTAAAACCGTTTCTGTTCTTCAGCCGGGTGAGACTGAAGTGATCATTTACATGGATATATTGTCTTGGGCTATGTACAACGCCAACCTCATAGCTTCCGTTTTTAATTTTAAAAATATTACTGTAAGAGAATTATTCTGGGCCAACATGATAGGGATTTAACTTGCGAGGGATTCTAACCAGATTTTAATAGCTCTCGGGCTTTCTTTAATTTTCATTTGGTTCTAATTTTCATGTGACATTTTCATTAGCTGTGTCAAGGAGACAGAAGTGGTTTATAGGCCTGGAGCCCGTGACCAGACAACAGAGTGGGAGAGAAGGTCTTATATTATCTCTGACCCCAGCCTGACCCGCCTCCCTTCTCCCCACCTCCCCTTCGAAGCCAGTCCCTTTTATGCTGCTGTTTTTGTTCAGTCCCCTCCCTTCAGTCCCCTCCCTTCAGGGTGTGTGATGTTCCAGTAGGGGCCACAGCCAAGAGGAAGCCTCACTTTGCCTTTGGCCGTCGCCTTGGCCCAGTAGCGTGGACGCGCCCTGTCTGCTGTGAGCAGTCCAGACTGCAGGAGCGGTCATCCAGGGGCTATGGGCCGAGCACCTGCTGTGCCGGACCCTCTGCCAGGGACACCACTGTCAGCAGAGCAGCCCCCAACGGAGCTTGTACCCTGATGGGGCGATGGAGCCCTCCCCCCCAAAACTGAAGCAATTGCGTAAGGTGCCTGAAATATTGGGTGGTGATCAGTGTTGTGGGGAATAAAACAGGAGGGGGTGCAGTGTCCACTGTGACAGAACATTTTGTGAGCCCTTTCCCCGGGCTAAGCGTCACTGTCCTAAGCCCCCCGCCGGCACCATTTCATCTAATCCTCCCCAGGGCCCCTTGAATAAAGAGTCTCTTCTCCATCATGAAGAACTTCAGGCTCCGGAGGTCAGGCAGTCCTGAGGGCCTGGATTAAAAGCCCAGGTCTAGCCCTGGCCGGCTTGATGCTCAACCACTGAGCACGCCCAGCCGGATAACATCAAAATTTTAATAAAAATTAAGTAAATAAGGGTGGTTCAACTTGTAATGGAAGAATCGGGCCTGAGCTTCAAGGGAATGTGTCTTGGGTGTCGAAGGCGGGATACGGAGGCAGCTCTTCTGAGGCTCTTCTTGTCCCCCCTGTGCCTGGTCACATGCCTCAGGGTCACTAAATTCAGAACATCTCTGTGTTTTCTAAGACAAGGGGACACACAACTGTTCCCCTACCTTTCTACGCTCTAGGCTCTAGGCTTAGTTATTGGCTGGCCTAATAACTAAATGGACATAAGACAGATTTACAGGAGAAAAACAAATTTAATGACATACGTATGGGGCCCCTGTAAGACTGTGCGACCTATAATAATATGAGACCTGGGGCCGTCAGGCCAAAAAGGCTCATATGCTAGGAAGGCTGAGCTGGGAAGGAGGCGGCGGGGCTGGGCCTCGAAGGGAAGGAGATTCACAGGAAGATGGAAGAGCAAGTGTTGGATAAACAGGTTTCCCAGCCCTGCGGAGACAGTGGGACAGAATTCCCTGCCTAGCTCCCCCAGCCCACCGGCCTGCGCTCCGCGTCTTCTCTCTGGTGACAGCTCTTCCCGGAACGGGCCTCCATCTACATTCTCGTAAGGAGGTAAAGGCTCTTCCTGAGTCTCTGGGGCCTGGGTTGTCTTCCGATCAGAGTAGTCCACGTGCCACAGGGGCGGACTTTGGGGGGCCTGCCCTGCGCCCCTCACTGCCCAGCAGCAGTTCCGGCCAGTTAGTCAGGTAAAGAGAACTTTGACCCGAATGAGACATTTGAAACGCGGGCACACGGGGACTTCCCTGTGCCGGTTTGCGCGCCTGTGGCTGGCGGAGCGACTTCCCCCGTGGCCTCGCCCGACGCTGCATGTGGGACTTGAGCTCGGCCAAGTGTGGCGAGACCCCCGTGCCCGCATGGGCGTGTCGGCCCCACGCCAGGCCCCACTCCGGTTTGTTCCTGCGGCCCGCCCGCCTCTGCGCCCTCACCTTCCCTTCTGTGTGTGTCTTGCAGTGCCTTCTCCCAGTGCCTTGCTCGGGGACAATCCCACGCATTTCGGAAATGCGAAGGAAGTGATCGCCATCAAGGACTACCGCCCCAACAACTTCACCACCCTGAAGTTCTCCAAGGGCGACCACCTCTATGTGCTGGACACGTCGGGCGGGGACTGGTGGTATGCCCACAACACCACGGAGATGGGCTACATCCCCTCCTCCTACGTGCAGCCCCTCCACTACCGGAACTCCACGCTGAGCGACAGCGGGATGATCGACAACCTTCCCGACAGCCCGGACGAGGCGGCCAAGGAGCTGGACTTGCTCGGAGGATGGACGGATGACGGGAAGGGACCGGCCAGAACCTACAGTAATAACCCCTTCTGGAACGGCGTCCGGACGAACCCGTTTCTGAACGGGAGCGTGCCGGGGGGGGTGCCCGGCGCAGACGAGCCGGCTCCCAGGAGCACCGTGGACTTGCTGCTGTTCGACACGGGCACGAGTCCCTTCCCCGAGTCCAGCTCGGCCACCACGAACGGCACCGGCAACATCTTCGACGGGCTGCCGGCTGCAAGTCAGCTGCCCGCCGAGGCGCCGGGCAGGCGGGACAACCCGTTCTTCCGGAGCAAGCGCTCCTACAGCCTGTCGGAGCTCTCCGTCCTTCAGTCCAAGTCCGACGCGCCCGCCTCGTCGGGGTTCTTCACGGGCTTGAAGTCCCCGGCCCCCGAGCAGTTCCAGAGCCGGGAGGACTTCCGCGCCGCCTGGCTGAGCCACCGGAAGCTGGCCCGGTCCTGCCACGACCTGGACTTGCTGGGCCAGAGCCCCGGGTGGGGCCAGACCCAGGCGGTGGAGACGAACATCGTGTGCAAGCTGGACAGCTCGGGGGGCTCCGTGCAGCTCCCCGACACCGGCATCAGCATCCACGTGCCCGAGGGCCACGTGGCCCCGGGGGAGACCCAGCAGATCTCCATGAAGGCGCTGCTGGACCCGCCCCTGGAACTCAACAGCGACAGGTGCTGCAGCGTCAGCCCCGTGCTGGAGGTGAAGCTGAGCCACCTGGAGGTGAAAACCGTCATCGTGTTGGAGATGAAGGTTTCCGCCGAGGTGAAAAATGACATTTTCAGCAAAAGCACAGTGGGCCTGCAGTGCCTGAGGAGCGACGTCAAGGAAGGGCCGTACGTCCCCATTCCGCTGACCTACAGCTACGGGGACACGGTCCAGGTGCACCTGGACAACCTGGAGCCCTGTATGTACCTGGCCATTGTTGCCCACGGGCCCAACATCCTCTACCCTTCCACCGTGTGGGACTTCATCAACAAAAAGGTCACAGTGGGTCTCTATGGCCCCAAACACATCCATCCGTCCTTCAAGACGGTGGTGACCATTTTTGGGCATGACTGTGCCCCCAAGACCCTCCTGGTCACCGAGGTCACCCGCCAGGCACCCAGCCCCGCGCCCGTGGCCCTGCAGCTCTGGGGCAAGCACCAGTTCGTCCTGCCCAGGCCCCAGGACCTCCAGGTCTGCATGTTCTCCAACATGACGCACTACGAGGTCCGCGCGAGCGAGCCGGCCAAGGTCGTGAGGGGCTTCCAGATGAAGCTGGGCAAGGTGAGCCGCCTGATCTTCCCCATCGCCTGCCAGGGCCCCGGCGAGCTCTCCGACTTCACCCTGCGCGTCCAGGTGAAGGACGACCAGGCGGCCATCCTCACCCAGTTCTGCGTCCAGACTCCCCAGCCGCCCCCCAAAAGCGCCATCAAGCCGTCCGGGCAGAGGCGCTTTCTCAAGAAGAACGAAGTTGGGAAAATCATCCTGTCGCCGTTCGCGGCCACCACGAAGTACCCCACTTTCCAGGACCGCCCCGTGTCCAGCCTCAAGTTCGGCAAGTTGCTGAAGACCGTGGTCCGGCAGAGCAAGAACCACTACCTGCTGGAGTACAAGAAGGGGGAGGCCATCGCCCTGCTCAGCGAGGAGAAGATCCGCCTGAAGGGGCAGCTGTGGACCAAGGAGTGGTACATCGGCTACCACCAGGGCCAGGTGGGCCTGGTGCACGCCAAGAACGTGCTGGTGGTGGGCAGGGCCCGGCCCAGCCTGCCGTGCGGGCCCGAGCTGAGCACGGCCGTGCTGCTGGAGCAGATGCTGCGGCCCTGCAAGTTCCTCACCTACATCTACGCCTCGGTCCGCACGCTGCTCATGGAGAACGTCAGCAGCTGGCGCTCCTTCGCCGACGCCCTGGGCTACGGGAACCTGCCGCTCGCCTCCTTCTGCCGCGCGGAGCCCGACAGCGAGCCCGAGCGGGTGGCATCCGTCCTGGAGAAGCTGAAGGAGGACTGTAACAACGCCGAGAACAAGGACCGCAAGTCCTTCCAGAAGGAGCTCATGATGGTAGGTCCCGGCGGGTTGGGCTTTGGGGGGGTGGGGTGCAATCCAGCCTCTCCTCGCACCGTGGGTGCCGTGTGGTTGAGTGAGCCTCGTGGTTGAGTGAGCCTCGTGGTTGAGTGAGCCTCGTGGTTGAGTGAGCCACTGGACGGGTGTCACGTGCGTGCTGTGTGGTTCAGTGAACCCTTGGGCAGGTGTCACGTGGGTGCCTTGTGGTTCGGTGAGTCATTGGACAGGTGTCACGTGGGTGCTGCGTGGTTTTGTGAACCGTTGGACAGGTGTCATGTGGGTGCCTTGTGGTTCGGTGAATCCTTGGATAGGTGTCACATGGGTGCCCCGTGGTTTCGTGAACCGTTGGACTGGTGTCACGTGGGTGCTTGTGGTTTAATGAGCAGCTGGATTCGTGTCTGGGCTTGTCTCTGCTCCCTGAAATGCAAGGACAGGATTTTAAGCATCTGTAGAGAGGTGTCTACAGGGACCTGTGGGGACCGCCCCCAAACAGCTCAGGTCTTTCTTCCCGCTGAATCTGGGGCTCCTCAGAGGTCTCAGGATGGATCTCCACATGCCCAGTGGGATGGGGACACGCGGGGCCTGCGCTCCAACACCTCTCTGTAGACGTCTTGGGAGAGGATCTGTCCTTTCATCAGCTTTCCGCCGGCATCTATGGCTCAAATTTTAGAACCACTGCCCCAGCGCCGGGCTTTATTTTAATGAGTTTTCCTCTCCATATCTTACTGGGGGGTCCCCCCGTGTCTCTGTATTGTTTCCCTCCTCCTCCTTTCCGGGGGCGTGTGAGTCAGGGGTGGGGACGCCTCTGCTTCGCCAGCACAACCAACAGTTGGGATCCTGAGAAGTGAGAGGGGAAGCTGATGTCGCTACAGGATACACCCGCCCACCAGCCAACCGGGGGCCCTGAGTGGACCTTTCACAGCTCTCACAGGCCTGGCTCAGCCCGGGTCCCGCACCCCACTCCCTGCAGCAGCCCCACTGCCCACAGCAGCCCCACTCCTAACTGCTGGATGGGCTCCGGCAGTGCTCGGAGAGGCTTAATAATGCCCTGCTCCGGGCACCTCTTATAGTCTGTGCTGCCCTTTGTCAGTCAGCTTCATTCTGTGACAGAAGCTGTTCTGTGTCTGTGCCTCTGGGAACAGGCGAACCAGGTGTGTCTGAAGGTGGCCACGTTGACATGAGTGTGCAAACGAGGTTTGCCCATTGCACACACATCTCTCTGCTGCCCCCTGGAGCCGGGGACGGAAGGGATGCAGTCCACTGTGGCGTGGCCACTCCTGCAGGGAGTGGGCAGTGAAGCAAGGCCCACGATGGTATAAGGAGCTGGACACGCGGAGCAGATGGGAACCTGACAGTGCCCCAAGGGGAGAGCCGGGAAGCGAGGGGCAGGTGCAGGGGCGACCTTGGCCACCAGAGGCCATGGGGCATCGGCAGCTTCAGTGGAGAGGACTCGGGGTTGTCATGGCTGGGGGTGAGCTTGGCAGCAGGGAAGCTCCCCCGGGCACCCAGCGTGGTCCCCCCGAGGTGATGCCTCGCGCCCCTCCCTTCGGGGCGCACGTAGGAGCAGCTCCTGCGCAGGCCAGCGACGCGGGGGGGGGGGGGGTCCCCGGCTCCTCCAGGACGGACCTCGCACCGTGGGCGGGCTGAGCTTCCCTCTCGCGGGCCTCAGGCTGGCATTCTCCGTCGATTAGGGAATTAGGTGCTCTCGCGGAGCAAACGCGGATTGATCGCGCCTTCGTGAGCTAAAACGACGCTCACCTTGAGTGGGCAGAGGGCAAAGGAACCGATCCCAGCAGCTCCTTCCGGGCTGTGGGGAAACGCCTGAGGAGGTGGCTTTTATCTCATTTCCTCACTTCTTTGCAGAAGACGTTAGCCATTGCTCCCTTTTTTCCAACCTGGGGGACCCAGAATAGATTTTTCCGTTGGCTTCTTTAGGTGAGTTAGTGTGAGGGTGAGGGCTCTGTGTGTCGGGGGCCCTCTCGCCTCCCCCCAGCCCCACACCCTGGTGCCCAGAGCCCCAGGGAGGAGGGAGTGGAACTTGACGTTGGCAGGAAGGTGCCCTGGAGTGAAACTGGTTCCCCTCACCTTCCCTGAGCGGCAGATCCGAGCGCCTGGCCAGACTCAGAAACCGCAGGCCGGCTGACCCCAGGGTGCTGGAGGAGTCGCTGGAAGCCGGGGGCTTAATTTCCAGGGACTTAGAAATCAGCGTCAACCAAGGACCTAACCTGCCCCCTCCCCCTCTCACAGCCAGACACCCCCTCCCCCGGGTACCCCTCTCCTTGTGAAAGTAGTTTTCTGTTTACGACAGTGCCTCGGTTTGGGATTGTGATTAAATGAATTAGGGAAGGTTTGGACAGCAGATTTGCCAGATGAGAAGAAATAGGAGCTGTCAGTCCACTGCAAAGACCCTGCTTCCAGATCTGGCCACATGCTGAGGTTCTAGGGGACCCCCCCCCAACATCATCGACGTTACTGTGTCCCATGAGTCGCAGCGGTGCAGGGGTTCAGGGGTGTATTGCAGGTGTTACAGCCCTGGCCGGTTTGGCTCCGTGGTCAGAGCGTCGGCCTGCAGACTGAAGGGACTCGGGTTCAGTTCCGGCCAAGGGCACGGACCTGGGTCGCAGGCTCGAACCCTGACCCTGGTCGGGGCTCGTGCGGGAGGCAGCCCATGGATGTGTCTCACAGCGTTGTTTCTCTCCCCCTTCCCCTCTCTCTGAAAAGCAATGGAAAAAATATCCTCAGGTGAGTGTTAAAGAATGATAATAATAAAGCGTTAGGGTGGAGCCAGTTGTCTCTGTCTCTGCAGCGGGGCTCCGCCCGCGCCCGGAGCTGCCCCCCTCACGCTCTGCTCCCCCCTCCCCCAGGCCTTGCTGAAGATGGACTGCCAGGGCCTGGTGGTCAGGCTCATCCAGGACTTCGTGCTCCTGACCACGGCCGTCGAGGTGGCGCAGCGCTGGAGGGAGCTGGCTGAGAAGCTCGCCAAGGTGTCCAAGCAGCAGATGGACGCGTACGAGTCTCCCCACCGGGACAGGAATGGGGTCGTGGACAGCGAGGTGAGCCAGGCGGCGCTTCTTCCAGCCGGTAAAATGCAGTTGTAGCAATGCCTGTTTTATAGCGTTTTCTTTGACGACGGAATGGGTTGGACGTGAAAGCACGTGCCCAGCGCACAGTAGGCCCCCGCTGAGTGGGGCGGGTCCCGTCCTTCTTGGGGTCTTCAGCGGTGACTCCAAATCTGACGCGGGCAAGGCCACGTGCCATGCAGTGGAATGTTGGAGCAGCATTGGCAGGACTGCCCATCCCCTGCTGGTCCCCACCTTAAATTACCTTCAGTTAGAGGGAGTGTGAGCCACAGCAGGCCGGGCTCCTGCTGAGACGTCCTGTTTTCTCACCTGTTGGTGGAGGTCACTAAGCTTCCAGAGATTAGGAAGGGGGCAGCTCCAGGCCTACGGGTGTCCTTTATTAAACCGGGTGAATTTCTGAATCAGTGGCCCCGATAGAAAGTGCTATGGGGATTGTAAGGAGAGAAATCCTTTCTGTTGGTCGAGACACTATTGGCTACGTCCCTCCTCTAGCACAAAACTCCCTGTTCCCTTTGAAACGTGCTGGCCCGGGACAGAGACGGTCACCTGTGGCTCCGAGTTGGCTCCGCTCTTACAGAGCAATGTAAACACTAGCAGAGGAGCTGCATCGGGGGACAGGTTCAAACGTCCGACTGCCCCTCACCTCTGTCCCTTCTCCCTCCTTTTGTTCTGGACGACTCCCTCTTGCAGGCCATGTGGAAACCCGCCTATGACTTTTTACTGACCTGGAGCCACCAGATCGGGGACAGCTACCGGGATGTCATCCAGGAGCTGCACACGGGCCTGGACCGGATGAAGAACCCTATCACCAAGCGCTGGAAGCACCTCACTGGCACCCTCATCCTTGTGAACACCCTGGACATCCTGCGAGCTGCTGCCTTCAGTCCTGCTGACCAGGACGACTTTGTGATTTGAACTGGTTCCCCCCGGTCTGCTCTGCCCTGGGGCCTGTGCCCCCGTCTGCCCCGGATGCAGTGACGTGTTGCTGGGAAGGGAGGAAGGGAGGGCTGGCTGCTCAGACGATCAGGGTGGCTCCGGGCTGGCCCCGTGCCCCAGGACCAAGCAAGCACACGCAGCACTCCACCCGCTGCCTCCGCCACGGGGCAGGGGGCGCCTGAAGGGAATTTCTACTGCAGGTCATTGCCAATCAGATAGCTTTCTATTTGTTAAGTATAAATTTAAATTTAAAATCACTTTTTTTAAAGTATGGGGAGGAGGGGACATACGAGAAAGGTGGTATCTAATTTTTTTAAGGGATCATCAAGGTTAAAAAAAAAAACACCTAATGGGGCAGATGCTGTTGAGGTTTTTATGTTCTCTAAAGATCTTTTTAAATTATGTTACAGATGTATATATGTATTTAAAAGTTATCCGGGGCATTTCATATCCCCAGACACTCACATTTCAACAAGAAGCACGGGAAGATGCTTGTTCGAGTGTTGGACCTTCTTTCACTCTGTACCTGTAAAAACGTAAATCGAATAGGAACCGTGGTTTTTTGGTAGATGAGTGTAGTAGCTCAAGCCCATTCTTTCTGAGAACGTCCTGGGTCATGTTCTCTCCTCTTTTGTTATCTTCTGTACCGTTGCCTCCTGGTGCAGTAAGTGACCAGCCACAGCGCATGTGGACTGTTTCGTGGGCAAAGTTAAGTCCGACATGCGTGACTGGTGCCCTTGAGATGAGGAAGCAGCTGGGAGCTGGCAAGAGCGGCTGCAAGTGAGCTGGTCCCTGCAGAACTCCCCCTCCCTATGGTCACGAAGGAAACTTTGCCACAAGGACGCCCTCTGCAAGGTGCCTGCTGCCATTTGCCAAACTCTCGCTTCATTTCACCCAACATGTAACCCCTCTCCCTTCCTGGTATGCCCATGTCGCCTCGGAAATGAAAGGAACAGTATGGGGAGACGGTTTTTATTTACAATATAGAGATTATCTGAGCAGGATGAGCATTCTCAGAAAATGAAATAGTTCCCACATAATGTCTGGGACCTGGCAGAATGTGGCGTTGGTAACCTTTACGGTTGCAGGCCGACTTTCCAGGTTGAATTCTGTGACGGCGGTGTAGTCGTGGCAGCTCAGAGGGAGCAGGGGCACGACTGAAGTCCCCGGGAATGTACTCGTAGGAAGTCACGTGGGCCACTTGGATCCTGATCTCATTCTTTAAACCTGCTTTCTTAAAACACATTAATTACTTACTATAATCAATGTCTATTCCCTTATGGGGCTGAAACATTCTTACGTATCTACTGATTCAGATACTGAAGATCAACTGGCTAGAAAAAACAATGATACCAAAAACTAAAAACACTACATATTTTATGCTGCAAGAAGAACCAAGACACACAGTTCCCCAATCATTACACGTGACACCCTTAAATTCTACTTTTCAGCTCTCCCCCTTTGTTCTTCCACTGACCCTCTCTCCCCTTTTCCCCAAAGACGAAACAAAACCAGTTGCACCTTAAACCATGGATATTTTTCCTCAGGGGCTTAAAATAGTGTCCTATGCAACATATCTTGTAGCACAAATTAAATTCTACAGAAGTTGCAGTAAATTTTGTTTGGATATTTTGACCTCTTAAGTATGTGTCTGTGTGTTTTTTCCATACCAACCAAACTTTAAATAAAACCTAGTGCAAGTATCTGTGGATAGGACAATGGCTCCCTCCCCTAACAGTCAGCCCTTAGTGACAGTTGGGTTAGCAGGTATCTGTTTTCTTGATATTAATTTAATTGCTCTTGGAACGTAGGAGTCGCAGTCATCGCCGGCCAGTGGGAAATCGGTGTTGCCTAGAGCACGCAAAAGGTTCAAGGGGACGGCTTCCTTTATTTTGGCCCCATGCCCCGAAGTAGAGTTCAGGACTAAGCCATTCCACTGGCTGTTTCCACTTGCACCACCGTCCTCACTGAGATAATGGTTTTGCCATGTTTTCTGGGTGCCCAGCATCTTGAGAACACTCTTGCTATATTTGGAACCCCCAAAACACAAACTCACAGCTTCCCTTGCAGCTAAATGCAGGTGTGTCTAGCTTCCACCATGTGGATCTCTGATCCCATCACCAACTTGCAGAAGGAGGTGAGGCTGGTGGCGGAAACATCTTTCTTCAGGCACCGTGGGTCCGGGGCAGAGCTCCTGGCCTGGCCGTGGCCTCAGTGGGATACGCAGGGCGGTGGCGGTTTCCCTGATGGGGTGGCGCAGTCCTCTGGAAGCTCAAAATTGAGCTCGGTTCTTGAGCCCTCCCGACTCTCTGAATTACCCAGTTGCCCTTTAGGAAGTCCCTTTTTAGAAGCGTTAGCCATTCTCAGTGTCTGTTGCTTGCAGATAAACACCTTGATTTCTGACTCTTTATTTCTTCAGGATTCTGCCCTGATACTCAGACTCTGGGAAGTGTTTCTGGACGCCCCATCTGGGCTCAAGGCCCTTTCTATGCTTTCCTGCAGAACTCTGCCCTTACCACAAATATAATCCAAATCTCTCCAGCAGAGCTTGCATTTGCTTCTGCCCCAGGCTGTAAACTGGGCAGGGAGGTGCCACAGTGCCCAGCTCAGGCTCAATACATTCAAAGTCACACTCAACACGTTCTTGGATGGATGACCGAATGAACAAGCTTCCCAGTGACGACTGCAGCTCGGTTCATTCAGGGGAACGGAGGCTGAGTACCTGGATCGCTCTGTGTGAAACTGGAGTGGCTTTTATTAAACAAATAGAAGTTTTATGGGGAGTCCATTCTGGATTTTTTTTTTCTAGCAAGTTCTATCTCTACTCATTTTAGTTCACTGGTCTCCCCACTGTAATATTGCACATGTTTAGCTCAGCTGAAGCCCACACTTTGGAAGAAAAAGTGTTGTATTTTCACACATCCATGTATTTTTCTGCACTCCAAATGCAAAATGAGTTTACACCCAAGGTGCGGGTTCTCGCACCTGGGTGAGAACAGCAGACACTTAGTGAGCATCTGCAGCCTCAGGTGAGCTGTCCTGGTGTCACAGGCCTCCCGAGATAGTCACCAGGGCACCTGAGGGAAGCGGAAGGCAGGAGGATGGGCAGGCCTCCGGGGCGGGCGGGGCGGTTGCCTGGCGGCCACTGGGCCATAGCCCTTCTAGAAGAGAAAGGAAGGGTCTGGAGAATTGAGTCACTCTCAGTGTCCACGCTGAGCCTGGTTAGAATCGACATCTACAGAATGAAGAATTTATGGTAAAATCCGTGCTGACGAGTCGCCTGAACCCTCTGTAACCCTGAAATACAAACGCGACCCTGCGTGTGCAACAAGAAGCGCCACACGAAGGCGTGTTCTGCGTGCAACCGGTGAATTCATAAGAATGCGGTTAGGGGTTCCGAATCTGAGTAACCGGAGTCCAGCTCGCCGAGGCGGTTTGCACAACGCCTTTCTGTCTCCCTAATTATCACATTTTCCATGTGATAGGTAAGTTGAGAAACTAAAGACAGAGAAGGGGATGGACGCGAACTGCGGGCGCTTGACCTAGTTAGAAATATATGCACAGGCCTTGGAGATTTATGTGCTTTTCCCAGGTCCTGGGAGATAGCTGTCACTTTTCAAATATTAGGTTTGTGCCAAATACATAGAGACATCCTAGCACCTGGGGTCGCTACTATACGATCTCTCAAGCTATCAAAAGGGATACGTCTGTTTTTCATTCAGAAATCCCTACTCCATTTAATTCCCTTTTCGGTCTGTGGCATGTGACGTATTAAAAAGTTCCGTTTAAAATCTGATTGGATACTTGGCTGTGGTCGGGCAGCCTTCTGCCCCTGAATGGAAGAGCCTCGGCCGGTATCTCACCTCGAACAAGGCGGTTAATTAGGATCGTTTTTCTCAACGTTCCTTCACAATACGGTGCTTTTCTCTGCATCATTCAAATGCACGTCCTGTTCACGCTTAACTGTGTGTTCTGCAAGCCAGTCAGATCGCAGCAGAGCTCTGGTTGAAATATCTATTATTTGGGGTTCCCGTCTATTTTCTTCCACCCACAGCTCTTGGAGGAGGTAGAATGGGTACCAGTCTAGTCATCTTGAGAAAATGAAAGCATTCAACTATTTAAGGTCACTTTAAAAATGTAATCGCTGTGATTAAAGTGAATCTGCCCCACCTTGTTCTTGGGTGCCCTGGACTGTGACAACAAGCTCAGTTTCTAATGTGATGGTAAAACATAGATGGGAAAGAAACGTAAATGACTTCCATTTCTGGGTAGGAGGGGATGGCTGTGGATTTCGTGTTGTGATTTCTAAATATTCCAGCAGCCACAGTGCCTCTCCTGGGCCTCCCGGCTCCCACTCGCGGTCCCACTGTCAGCCCCTCCTGCTGAACTTTAATTAAAATCCAGGCAGTTGTTTCTGGGGAGGCCCCTCTGACTCACACAGCACCCCTGGGACTTGCTGGACCCCCCCAACTGAGAGGGGCGCATGGGCTGGTTGGTGCTTAGCAACAGGCCTGCCTCCACCTGCCGGTGCCTCTCAGGTTTCCTGCTGGCAGAGGGAGTGAATTGCCTCCCCGGCTGGACACCGTGCTCCACAGGCCTGGGCCTCGCCAGTGCTCCGTCCCCAAGGCTGTGGGAGCACAGCTGCCTCCTGTCCCCGTGGGGGTCCCCCTGGGCAGGTACACAGTCCTCTCATTTGCTGTTCTTATAGGACCTTGCAGGGTCCCCCCCCCCCCCCGAGCCCAGTGCAGGCCTTATAAGCTTCGTCAGCACCTGGGAGGCATGTGTGGAGTGCTGTGTGTGCACGTGTGTGAGCATGTGCGTGTATGCACCAGAGCTCGAGATCTGAGACAGGCCCCCTGGGTCCTCACCTTGGACAACACCCCCACCCCACTGCAGAAGAAAGGGCTCCTCAGTCTTAGTCCAAGGCCGTGTAAACTAAAAACATCCACACTTCCCTAGCACTTGCTGTGCCTGCCTCAGTCCTAAGAACTTGAGCGATTTTACCTCATTTGAGCCTCAAGAGGCCCTGAGAGGTGGGTACAACTATTATCCGCATTTCCAGATGAGAAAGTAAGGCCCAGAGAGGTTAAGTACCTATCCTACGGTCACACAGCCACAGACTGTGGAGCTGAGATTCAAACCCGGGCAGCCTGGCCCTGAGGTCCTTGCTGTACCCATTCCTGCCGTACCCAGGTGACATTTCCTGTGGCTCAGAAACCCCAGCAAGAGACGGAAATGGTGACCTGCATAACTGAAAGTGGTCAGTAGCAAAACCTGTCCTTTCCCCTGAGCGCCTTTTACGTGGAGACGGTTGAAAGGGGAGGTGGGTTTGCCGCAGGCGTCTCGGTTTGAATTTCCTCTGGACGAGCAGAGATACTGAGCTCGAGGCTCCGCACCTGCCTCAGCGGCGGCGGCGACAGCCGGGGCCCGCTGCGCCGCGAGCGAAGCTCGAAGCTCCCGCAAATGGCCGCCCAGCACAAAGGGGCAGCCAGATAACCCTCGGCACATCTGCACGGTGGGACCTGCTCAACCCCTGAAGGGACAGCAGAGCCACAGCCGGTGCGGGAGAGGCTCTCCAAGGCGTAGTGAGCGCAGAAACTAGGACAGCGGGTACAAATTCTCCCGCTTTCTTAAAAGAAGAAATAACAGGGCCATGCACAGAGCATCCCCAAATGACGGCCCAGACACCTGGCCTCGGGGTGCTGGGGCCTGGGCCTCCGCGTTTAGGGGACGGGCTCGGTTTCCGTTGTGTATCTTTTTGGGCCGCTGGGTTTCTTGCTCTGTACTGGTGATATTTTCGTGATTCTATATTTTTCGCTACAAATAATAATTTGTGGAATGAGAGTAATTTAGAGTTAGCTGTAAATATCCAAGGAACAGGATGAACACCCCATTTGCAAAATTAAAAATCAAACAAGTACCTAATTTGCATATTGTTAATCAGCTGAGCGGGCATATACGGGCAGATAATTGCCGCTGAGCTGTGTGCCCAGAACAGGACGTTCCCACCAGGGCCCCAGACGGGTCTTAGGGGGCCTGTGAACCCCTCGGTGCTGCACTGATTTTTTTGTTTATTAAGGTCTGGGCATCTTCTGAGGGGAATATCCGGCATTTTAATAGATTCTCATACAGGTTTATGAGCCACAAAATTTAACGACCCCTAGACTGCAGCCATGAGAAAGGTGATGTTCATATAAAAGACGGTACTTTTTGGGGCTTTAGTGAGCATTAGAGGACCCTGCAGCACGCAGATAAACAGAGGGGGCGGGAGGCACTGACCGGCGGGGATGAGACGCCGCCTGCCGTGCCCAGGGCGCACCTGCCCAGGCGCCACCTGCGTGTCCCACACGCGCATCTCCTCTGCCCATCGGCGGGGCTGTGCGGGGCTGGAGGCGGCAGCCGAGTGAGGAAAGGGCTTCGTTTTTCTCACCTGACACATCTCCCCGGGTGGGCGAGGCTCTGGCTCCCGCAGGCCGTCCTCGGCTGTGGCTTTGTCCCCCAGTCAGGAGGGGCCGCAGGGGGCCGGGCCACCGTCCAGGCAGTGAGAAGGGGAGAGGGCAGGGGGTGGGGCTCTGCCAGCTAACTCTGGCTCTTTTTCCAAGGGAAACAAGAGCTTTCCCAGCCGACCGCACCCAGTAGGACTCTGCTGCATTTCATCATTCAGGATATTATTACACAGCCACCCACCTGGGAGCTTGGGGTAGGGGCTCTGTGTCCCCTAGTTGGCTGCAGTGTCACCATGAACCAACCAGAGCTCCTGCTGGGACAGGGGCCGGTGGAGATGGTGCGGCCCCCCGTGCGGGGACCCCCGCGAGTGCGTGGGAGCGTGCGTGCGGACCCGCCTCTCCGGGTGAGCCGCGGGCATGGGCGGCTGGGCCTAAACACCGGCCTGTCCGCTTAGTGCGAACACGCGCCGGCCTCTGACCTGCAGCCTGCACCCACTGGCGCCACTGGGATCACCGAGGAGCGCAATTACGTGGTTTTTAAGTGTTCACGTGTAATTCCCATACGTGGTGGGAAAAAAGCATTTTCTTCCCCGTATATTGAAATTTAACTGGCTTATGGCGCGGCATAAATTTAAGGCTTACGAGTTTAATTAGTGTATAAGTTGAATGCAAAACGCATTTAATAAAACCAAGACGTAAAAAGAAAAAAATGAAACAGCCCCCACGGCTGGGCTCCTGGGAGACACAGGCAAAGTCCCGCCTCTGAGTGGACTCGGGGCACCTCCGTCATCAACTGGAAACTCCAGGAGCCCGGCCACAGAGCCACTGCTCACGGCAGCCACCGTGGAAACCACGGGCAACCTGTTCCCCAAGATCTCTCTCCAGACACCACCTGATACCAGAGCGGTAGGGACGGATGTCCCCCAGCGAAGGACCTGAGGCCTGGGCTGCAGCAGCGGGTGAGCCGGTCACCAGGGCAGTGACGGAAGACAGAGGGACCAGACGTGACAAGCTGCAGACTCCTGAACCAAATGACAAAACAGGTCCTTAACCGTGCCTCTGTCCATGGAAGCAATAGATCCCCCCCTTTTCCATAGACTTTGAATGAAGTAAAGCTGACTTATACGTAGGAGACCGGCCAGCGTCTGGGTCACACCGCCCACTGCCCATCTCGGCCGCACACGACCCAGGCAGCCCACAGTCCAGCCGCGCCCGCCGGCCCCCGGAGAAGTCCTCGGCCCCGCTGCCTTCTCGGCAGAATGTTTGGGGGACGTTGGCTGAGACATATTTGCAATGTGGTCTTTCTCCAAAGGCCAAGAACCCACTAATTGACAGGAACGTTTTGCCAGAAACTCAGCACAAATATAAACGTAACAGCGTCCCCTCCCTCCCGCCCCTCCCGCCCCTCCCGCCTTCTCTCCATTAACCCCAGAGGCTTAATTTGAAAACCTTGTAATTTAAGGAGAGGCTGCTGAGAAACACAGCCTTTGAAATTCCCCTCCTGTTTGCCGCGGCCTAATGGTTGTCCTAGACGGGGTGGGTTTGTCTGGGTCAGGATTTAAAACACGAGGGAAAAATGACCGAGGATGTCCTTGCAGAAGGACCCACAGACTAAGAAAAAGAGGAGATTTTCTTGGTTTTTAAAAGAAAAAGCTCAAAACGCCCGGAGAGCTGCTCAGCCTTTTAAAGAGATCAGTGGATGGCACTTTCTCTCTCGTGGTGATGCAGGACGGTCTTTTTAAAATCATCCCAAGCCCCTTTGACTTAGGTTTCCACACACCCCCGGAGTAACCGTAAGGCGACAACAGCCTCAGTTTGGGGAAGTGCCAGTCCTTTCATTGAGTTTCTGAAGATGAAGCTTAACCCGCGTTTCTTTCGCATCAATACTCTGTTTGCCACGGCTCTGCAGCCTCGGGAGAGGCAGATCCGTGTCCCCTGACGCCGTGGAGACTCGCGAAGCTGCCGGTGGCAGCTCAAAGCCGTCCCACGAGAGCGGCGTGAAAAGCGGAGGCGATGCAGTGAAACGCGGAGGGAGCGTGAGCGCGGGGGCGAAGGCAGCCCCGGACACCTGGCCCCTCCCCGGCGCTCCAGGCGCTGACCAGACGGAGCCAGCCTCCCCCCTGCACAGACTCGGGGACACTCGCCCAGGGGCCTCGGCAGAGCCTGCTTTAAGCGAAAGGTGAGCCGGGGCCTGAACACCCCCGCCCGGCCCTCCCCTGGGAAACTTGCTCTCCTGGCTTTCTAGGGGCCCCCCGCTCCCCATCCTTTGCTACACACCCCTAGATCCACGGTCCTTTCCTCCAGAGAGTGCCCCTCACGTCGTGGCTGCACCGTCCCGACTGTGATCCTTCCCTCGACGTCCGCCGGCCCCACAGCGAGACCCCTCCTGCGGCTCATCTGCCGCCCTCAGTGTCCCCCCAGCCGGCGCCTTCCATCGTGCTCGAGCCCTCAGAGGAGCCACACTGCCATCGTAGTTTACAAGCCCTTTCACCCGAGAGCTGGATCCACGGTAGGTTTCTGAAAACTGCCCGCAGGCGTCCGGTTCTAACGCCATTACCTGTGGCTTCAGAGCTCAGCTCTGTCAAAGGGGTGCAGGGCCCCCCGGGGGCTCCGTGGGAAACCCGTGGCCTCGAACCACACTCATGCCTGTGGCCCTGCAGCAAACATTCCCCGCGGCTGCCTTTCCTTCCCGGCCGGGCACTCACACCCGGGGTTCAAGGGAGACAGGGGACACAGTGTCCAGCCGAGTCCAGCCCTCGGTCACCCCAGCCCAGGTACCAGAGGGGAGTGACGAGGCCCCCAGAAGACTCCAGTCCCCCAGGCCTTCCCCGTGTGGCACAGGGTCCCGCCATCGACCGCCGCCCGATCTCCCGCCCCACCCGGTCCCTGAGCAACACCAAGTGGGCTTCCCCGTGCGTGAGCGGGCTCCTGGCCCGTGGCTGGACGCTGACACCTCCACTCCTTCTGGAACATTCCTGGGAACGCCCTCAGCACCCCCTTCCTCCCTCCCCATAGAGCCTCGCCAGTGGGACGGACTCCCCACCCCAGGCCTCCCCCAGCCGTGCCCAGCCCTGGGCGCGCGGCCAGGCGGTCCCCACACAGCCCCTCCGCGTGCCCTCCTCCTAGCCCCAGGTCCCCTTCCCATCCCTGTCCCCCCGGGGCACCTGCCCCCCAGGCCCTGCAGCCCCCCGCACGTCTCACTGGACGGGAGAGGACACCCCGGTGGGCCCTGGGGGCAGGGGCAGGAAGGAGCCTGCCAGGGAGGGAGGGAGGGAGGGAGGCTGGTTGGGTTCAGCCCCTCCCGGCGCTGTCCACTCCCCCGGACAGGTTGGCACACTGGTTTCTATTAATTGCCTGGACGGCAGCAAGCCTCGGGGACGAGGGACCCACGATCCTGCACAGGACGCTTTCCAACGTTCACACCAGCTGCGGGCGGAGGCGGAGGGACGGCCGTGGCCTGGGGAGCAGAGGCCTCTCCCCCGATGCTGGGCAGGAGGCCCCGGCAGGAGGCGGCGGGCCCCGGGTGCAGGGGCGGGCCCTCCCTTCAGGAATTCTCAGACGCCGGGCGCTCCTGGCACGGGACCCCGCTGCTTTCAGGCCGAGCCAGAGTCAGAGGCGGTTTCCCCGGCAACCCAGGAAACATCTGAGGAGGTTACATTGTTTGGAGGTGTTTTGAAATCTTATCAATGGTTTCCAGGGAGACGGGGCTGAGCGCGGAGGCCCCAGAGCCGGTCCCGCCGTCGGAGCCCGGGGTCCGCAGCGCCCGCCCTCCCGGCCGCAGGTGTTTCCCTCCCGCGGCCTTCATCGGACACACGGCGGCTCCTCGGCGAGGCCAGCACTGCCCGGACCCCAGGTTCCTGTTGTCTTCTTTTAAAGATATGCTTTTGTTGATTTCAAAGAAAGGAGGAGAGGGAGAACCTTTCCTTTCCTTTCCTTCTGTTTTTACTGCTTTTAGAGAGAGAGGGAGCGAGAGAGAAACGTCGATGTGAGAGAGAAGCACTGCCTGGTTGCCTCCCGCGTGCCCCCGACGCCCTGGCCGGGGGCCGGGCCGGCCGCCTGTCGGTGACGGGATGGTGCCAGCTACCCGAGCCGCTGCGCCAGGGCCACCGTTCCCTTGTCAGCTGGCTCATGGTCGTCTCCACGTCTGACGGCCGACTCCGCCCCCCGAGACTGCTCCAAAGAGCAGCAAAGGAGAAGCCAAGCGCCCCCACCCTCTGAGCCAGCCTCCCATCACCACGTCGCTTGGAAATTAAGTGAAATGAAGATCTGCACTTTAATCTCCTGAGCGGCATTTTTCACTGTCATTGTGCTGGGAACCCGTTTTATACGAAGTGACTCTCCGTTTTCCTTGGCTTCCGTTATTGGCAGCAAACGACGGGCCGCCGACAGAGCAGGTGGATCTCACCACGTCAAACGGCTTCCACAGGCACAGAAAACAGCGGAGAGGTTCAAGTTCGGAAAGGTTGCCCTGACTGCACACCCTCTGGTGGGGGGGATCTTTAAGGACAAAGAAATATCTGCTTAGTAGGTTCGTTTTCAGTAGCGACGCTGGTGCAGCAATAAGAGGATCCAAAGGCAAACGTCCTTAGAGCGCCTTCCGTTCGGCCCGAGAAGCTCCCCGGGCCCTTCAATTGACCGCATTTTCTCTTTCGAGGGGGTTCTCTGTGTTCTCCAACCATCATATTTCAGAAAGAGTTTCCACAAGAGCTGAAGCCAGCATTTAGCCCGGCTTTTATGAAGCCAGAAAGTTAAATTAACCAGAACATCAAATCCCCAAACGGTCTGAGAATCAGAGTTTTATTTTATTATAAACCCAGCTGTATGCAAGTAAAGATCACTCTCGTATGGATTTATATAGTAGCCGCTGCTCCCACAACCCCTTAAACTTTCTAAAATCATTGTTTATCGTTCAGATGATTTATCTGGAGATAGTTTATGGTAAGATGACCTTTCAGCACAAGGTCATTTTTTTACTTTTCTTTTTTTAATATGTTCTTTTAAATTTTTTAGAGGGAGAGGAAGGGAGAGGGAGAGAGAGAAGCATCCATGAGAGAGCACACGGGTCAGCTGCCTCCTGCACGCCCCCCGGGGATGTGCCCTGACTGGGAACTGAGCGGGTGACGTCTTGGTGCAGGGGGCTGTTCAATCCACTGAGCCTCGCTGGCTGGGCAAGGCCACTTCTCTTTAATGGAGAAATAGTGTTTCTTCGCAGAGACAGACGCACACGCACCGGCCTGTAGTCATCTGTCACCCGAGTTACTCTCGGGGAGGTTTGCTGGGCCACCCTCCGTCAGCGGAAGGCAGGCGCCAGCACCCTGAGGGGCAGAGGGAACCCTGGGACCTGGCGCCCTGTAGAGAGCATCCGAGCAACGCCAGCGACGCCGGGGACAGACAGACAGACCTTTCTTCCCTTCTCCCGTATGAAAACCTCTGGGAGAGGGATGTCCTCTCTTGCAAGGGCGTTTATGGAGCCGAGTCACACGCAGGCCCCGTGTGCTGAATAAATAATCGGGTCGCTGCGCACCTGCTTCCGAGATGGCGATTTGTTGCTTTAATCCCACCGCGGGCCCCCCGGGGGTTCTGCATTAATTAAGGCTCCCGAAACAAAGGCACTGCGTGTTCTTTGATCACGGGCTCTCCAAAACAGCAGCGTGGTTCAGCGTGGACAAGGGAGCTTCCAGGAGCCCTTTGATTCTGCCCATCTGCCTCCTGCTCAGGGCAGAGGTCGCCCGGGAGGAGGCCCCGCCCCCTAGGCAGGCAGGGCGGGGCTCAGGCCATGGGGAGAGCTGGAAACAGGAGCTCTGGGGGCCTGAGAGCTATCTCCGCCTGGCTGGCCGTAGGGATGTGGCTGCTATAAAACAAAATCACATTCCAAACATACCATTTCTGGAGGAGGGTAGATATATTCAGTGAAACCAGGGTCAAGGCGAGGTCTGCGGAATCTCACTGTTCAACAGCAGGGACAAGCTAAGGGCTGGCTTGGAGGTCTCTGCGATTTGGGGGTGCCAGTTTCTCTCAGAAGTCAGGTAATAATCCAACTGAAAGGATCCAGTGAAATGCCGTGGAAACGAGATACGTACAAGGGTGCGTGGGGGCAGGACCCCGAGGGGCCCCAGGGGCCCAGCCCCCGGTGCAGACATGTGTGGGACCCCCTCCTGGTGACTGTGCGTGGACTGGGGAGGGGGGGGGTGTCTGCATTTACGACGGGGTTACATTGTGTACGAGGTCACGGGACAGTCACCTGTGACTGAGTGGCCTGATCTTAGGCCCCACGGCTCCCAGGCAGCAGACGGGCCTCACAGAGCCACAGCTGAGAGATCCGCTGCCACCTCTCGTCCTAGGAAAGCTGCAGGGCCAGGACCCGAGGGAGGCCTCTAGGAGCTGACGGTGGCCCCTGGCTCACAGCCAGCGAGACGGAAGCCGGGCCCAGGGTGAAGCTGGAATCCACGCCTCTGACGAGAAACACAGCCCTGCGGCCACACCCTGAGTTCAGCCGGCGACACCCTGAGCAGTGAACCCGGCTTAGCCGCCACTCACAGAAGCTTCTAGATGATAAATAGGTTGCTTTAGGCCTCCCTGTGCCAATTTGTTACACGACAAGAGGAAACGAATATAGATCCTATCAGAAGTCAGCATGACTCATCCTAGAGAGAGTTTTAAAAAGAATCAGAGCCCGGGCCCGTGGCTTCATCCCCACGGAGGCCGGTGCGGGACCCTGAACCACGGACACGCAGCCACGGGCTCCGACGTGCCTCCAGCTCCAAGGCTCGAGTCCGTAACCCCGCCTCTCCCTCCATCACAGACCCCTGAACCCGGCCTCCGCTCACCTGCCCAAACCCCGCGGCGCGCAGCTTCCCTGGCGGACTTTCAAGAACAAACGAGGCCTTGTCCATGTCCCCACCTCCTGTGTCCTCCGAGCTCACCTAAGGCCCCGGCTCCGCGGCAGCCCTGGGAGGACCGTCTTCTCACACAGGCGTGGGCACTTTTACACACACGAGTGAGTGGCCTGGGACAAGCGGCCTAAGCTCGTTAGGCCTCATCTTCTCGTCTAGGAAACATGGTGATGACACCGTCGTGTCCTCTGGAGAAGGTCACTCAGTCACTCGGCAAACGCCTGCCAAGCACTCACGCCGCGTCACAGGTGAGGGGCGGGGGCTACGGCAGCGGGAACGCTACACACCTGCCCTCGGGGCTCAGCTCCCAGGGGGGTCAGGAGGGTCCCCCTGACAGGATGAAATAGCAACAGGACTGAAGGGGGTGAGGTCACCGCCATCACAGCCCGAGGGGAGGGCGCCCAGGTGCAGGGAGCAGGGGACCGGGCCTGGAGGCCCCGGGCAGCTGGAGGCGGGCGGAGTCGGCAGGAAGCGCCTGGGGTTTTGCGGGAACAGCGTTCGGCGGTGCCAAGTGAGCGGGTTAGAGGCAGGCCCGGGCGGCGGACGGATCGGGACCGGCTTGGGGAGACTCTGCCACCGCAAAGGGGGTCGAGTCCCTCGCTCTCGGAGAGACGTTAAGAGCTTGTTACTCTCCAAGGGGGAGCCGAGAGCTTTGCAAGTCACGGGGTGTAGTTCCCTAGGGCCTGTGGCCTCTGACAAAAGCCCTGGCAGACGGGATGGGGGTTATGGGCCTTGAACAGGGAGTTTGTCCTGGACCCACGGACAGGCCCAGTCGAGTCACAGTGGCTCTGAGGAGCAGGGCCCTTCTCCAGCTGGAGGCAGAGCTGCTGCAGAGAGGAAGCCGAGGTCTGGAGCGAGGGGGACAGGTTTCCGTGGCAGAGGGGGGCCACGGAAAGTGCGAGAAGAACGGGGCGGCCTCCAGGAGCACAGACGGGCCGCCGACAGCCGGCAGGGAAACGGGGACCTCGATCCCGCAAGAAATGCGACTGGTCCAAAACCTGAATGGGCTGCGGGGCTCACTTATCCACAGCCTCCAGATGGCACTGGCCCCTCCGACAGCTGCCTCCAGCCTGGGACCCTCACCTCTCAGGAGGGGCTCGAGGGGTCTTGTTAGTGCGGGAGCTGTCGGTGTCCCTGGACATTTGCCGTGAGGATGCTCGGGGGCGCATCACGCGCTCGGAGGGTCACACTCACCCTGCCCTGTGTGAGGTGGGGCCAACCTTGCCGTGTGAGTTATCCACCAGCCACCACCCCAGGGGCAGGTCCAGCCACCTGCTGCCCGGTAGCGGCTGCAGAATGTCCACGATGTTTCTGGGGCAGGGCTGAGGTGCAAGGACCCGGAAGGGGTGGTGAGTGGCTGGATTTGCAGCCCGAGCCTCCTTTCTAGATGTTTCTAGTTGAGACTGGAGTTTATCCGGGGATGGGAGCTGATGGGGCCTGGGTGGGGTTAGCTCCCCGCTGCCCCAGCCGAGGTCTCAGCTGCTTGTTCCCGTGGTTTTGCTGCTATTGCTGGTGTTGCCCGGATTGTGGCCTCCCCCCCATCCCCTCCACCCCACCCCCATGTTCAGGAGGCTGTCGATCATGAAGAGGACGGGCTTAGATTCCACCTGGGCCATCGAATCAAGTCCTTGAGCTTCTCGAAGCTGGTGAGCTTGAAGGTAAAGTAGGGTGGTGACAATAGGGTGGAGAAAGGCCTCAGAGGAGACCCCTCCGGAGGCCCACGTGGTCCTTATTCCTGTCCTCCCTGCTGCCTCTGTCTGTGGGGGACCCCTTCGGACTCTGGGCTCCTGCCTGGGCTCCTTCAAATGATTTGAGGCGGGTCCCCATCTTTGGCCGGCACAGAAGTGAACCAGGCGGATGTGGCCCCTCCTACAATAAGCTGCTGGGAGATTCACAGGCTTGGGGCAGCCTTAGGGGTGAAGTCCCGCAGGGATTTACTAGTCAATAAGTCGGATGGTGCCCCCCCCAAGAATGCTGCCTCCACGGTGCCACTTCTGGCAGGAGAGCGAGCTCCCCAGGACCCAGGTGGCCCGAGCTGAGCAGTCTCGGGCTGGAGCGCGAGCGCCACCTGCCGGCACCAAAGCCCCACGTTTTTCCGTTGCTCTCCGTGCCAAGACCCCACCCATCCGGTTCTAATGGATTCTGCCTTTGGTCTCAGCAAGGGGGCCACGATGGTTAGAAACACTCCCCCAAGAAACAGATGAAAGAACACAAGGCTCCCCTTTGTCCAGGGTCTGGCACCTGGCACTGGCACCCAGTGATCCTCAACCCAAACCCTCTGCTTTCCTGAACGACACCATTGGGATCCCAGGGGCTTCTCCAGAGGGCTTCAGCCTTGGGACCAAAGGTGACTTTGTCCTAAAGCTGTGCAGGTTTGCAGGTTGTCACCTGCACCTGTCAGAGACAGCCGCTGCACTGTGAGCTCCTAAGAAAGAGAAAATACGAAATAATCCACTCATCCCATTGTTTCTGGCAGGTAGCGGGGCTGCCTGACGTCATTGCCCAGTGTTGTCAGCGTCTCTTTCCTACTTTCTGTTCCTGTCAATGATCCGGAAATATTCCAGGAAAGCAGAGTCCCTGGAGCACCTGAGCACGGTGGTGGAGGAACAGATTTCCATATTAAACCACTGTTCCACTTTTAATTTGTGTACACATAGCTCTAGATATAACACATGTGACATTGAAATCAATTCTTTATATTTCTCTATGAATCTTGATATCGCTTTAAGGGGTGGTGGAAATCCTGTAGGCAGAAATGTATACAATAAAATCCAAACATTTTGCGTTATTTTTTGCTACAATGATAATCTAGTTTACATAGCCCTGTTACAATGTATCAATAAGACTTATAAATTCTTGGTCCATTTCTCAACCTCAGTTTCCTTTAAGATTTGTATCCACAATTCCAGTTGCTACAGTTTCAGATCTAAGCTTCTTTAAAATGAAACTGATAAAATAAAATAAAAACTAAGAACCTTAATGACTCCAGAAAGTGTGTCTAATTTGTCATTACTGTTAATAAAATGCACACCCAGATGAAAACATTGATTATAACAACATAATTGGTGGTTTTTGATGAAATGAAAGCAAGACTTTATGGATAATATATACCTTATAAATTATGTATGTCATTATTTAATTACTTTCTCAGACAGCACAGCCCGTCCACAGGACATCCAGGCGCACTCAACTGCAAACCCAGATGTTGCTGATGTTTTACCCACTTTCAGTCATTTCAAACCACAGCTTTGCGTATATGCTCAGAAGATCAGGGGGCCTGACAAGCCATTTCCACAGGCTCACTGCTTCAAGAGGAGTGACCCAGCCAGGGAGGCGTCCTGGAGAGGAGACCCTGGCTGGGCAGCTGAAGGAGGTGCCCGGGGCTTTGCTGCTGGAGCCTTTGTTGCGCCCGGGGTCCCAAGTCAGCTTCTGAGGGGCTTCCTCCTCCTTTCTCAGCAGAAACATGGAAACCATAGTTGACATTGACATCTGTCACAATCCACACCCCACGGTACCAAAGACGGGGACTCGGTCCTACCCTGAAGGACTCCTAGGGTCTAGCTTTACAGAGGGACACCCTTCATGGATTAATTTTAGTTTCCAGTCACTTGACATGAACCGAATGACAGTTTTTCAAGAAATTAAAAGCAAAACTAGCACATGATCTGGCAATTTCACCTCTGGACATAATACCTCAAAGAACTGAAAGCAGGGACTCGACCAGATGTTTGTTCACAGTGGACAACAGGTGGAAGCCACCCAAGTGTCCTTCAGTAAATGAATGGATGAACCGATATGGTACACCCACATGATGGAACAGCATTCGGTCTTAAACAGAACAGAAATTCCAACAGGTGCCACCACATGGGTGAACCTTGAAGATGTTTTGCTACATGAACAAAGCTGGGATAAAAAGAACAACACTCTATGGCCCACAGACGCCACTGTGGCCTGTCCTGGGGTGTGGGGGCCTGGTTTCTGGGGCAGAACTCCAGCTGCAGAGTGAAGCAGAAAGAAATGACCGCCCAGGACTCAAGGGCCCCCAGTGAGTGCTCAGAGGCGGAGACACTTTGGGGTAATTACAGGGCGGCCCTGCTCCCAGAAGTGCACGCCCGGCTTCTTCACAGAGGCATCGCGGCCTCGGCTGCCAGCACAGGTCTGTGGTCGTAATAACCGGGCCTGTCCTCCCAGTCCCTGCAGGTGCGGGTTCTCCGGCGAGCAGGGGATGCACACGGGCCCTCTCCATGCTCTGGAGGCAGACGCCTGAGGGCTGAGCCGGCAGGCGCAGCTGGGAGCCGATGCATCCTACAGGGCTCCAGCCCGGCTGGTACTTCCCAAAATTCTTTACTCACTTCCCCCCAATGTGAAAATTGTGAAAATTCAGACTGAGACTGTGACTCATTGATTTAAAATTAAAAAGTGGCTCACTGGGCGTGGTGTGTCAACTTGATTTGATGTGTCAATGTGGCTGGGCTCTGCTGCCCAGTGCTTTGGTCAGACACTAGTCTAGGTGCTTCTGTGAGGTATTTTCTAGATGAATTAACATTGAAGTCAGTGAGCTCTCAGTAACAGGCCACCCTCCAGAGTGTGGGTGGGCCTCGTCCAATCAGTTGAAGGCCATGAGTGTGAAGACCGGCCTCCCCTGAGCAGGGAGACATTCTGGCTCCAGACTCGAGCTGCGACACCCACTCGCGCCAGGCTCCCAGCCCCGCAGCCTGTCCTGAGGATTCCGGACTCGCCAGCCCTCGCAACTGTGTGGCCAACTCCTCAAATCACCACCTTTCAGCCTCAGCCCCTCCGCCGCCACATCGGCACGCTCTGCTGTGCCCCCCGCCCCCGCCTGACCCCAGCTGCCCTCCTCACCTCCCCCCTAAAGGAACCTGCTCACAGAGGTGCCTGTGCCGGAAGCCAGGTGGCTCTCCAGCTGCAGGGGGCATCGGGACAGGGCCGGGCAGTCCTGTCAGGCCTCCCGCCCGGTGAAATCCCACACGAGTGAAGGGCTCTTGCCTGGCCCATTGCTCTCGAGCTCGCTCAGTTCATCCCCTCCGTCCCTCCTTCTGGGTGTCTGTGGTCCCGGGTGATGGTAAAAGCAGGTGTCCCCGCTGGACGCCCGCCATTGACAAGGCAACAACCACGGCAGAGCCAGCAGGTCCCTCTTGCTGGGCAGGGAGCTGATGGGGGATGGGCCCTCTTGTGCCATCGGAGGCCCTGCTGCAGGCGTGAGACGGGGCAGGAGGGGAGGCTGCCCCTTCGCGCCCTCCGCTGGCCCTTCCTGCCCCTCGCTCCCGTTACCTGGGCAGAGCCTGCACCTCCGCCGGCCCCCTACCTGCTTTGGGCATCGCTGGGGCCCGGGCCCGGCTCCCGCAGGCTCTGCCGAGCGCCCGCGCTGGCCGTCACCGCCTGCTTACGCTGAGAGGAAAGCCACCCGTGCAGCGTTGTTCTAGGGCTGCGGCTTTCAACCCGTGGGCCGCAGAAAGTTTAAAACACACAACCCCTGACTATTTAGTCGGGGCACTGACCTCTTTCCCCTTAGATCGTTAAATTGAAAAATGACAACAGCCAACACAATAGCCGGCCGGTGCAAATGAGTCAAAATCACAGCCGTATTTTTCGTCACGTCAGGAGAAAATACTTTTTTATGGTGCTGAAGAATTTAATAATTAGTTTATGTGACACAAGATGAGAAAGCGTTCGCTGCGCTGGGATGCCTGGGGTGAGACTCAAGCACAGCGCACAGTCCCCTCCCACCCGCGCTCCTGCCTGCGCCACCGTGTCCCAGCCCATCAGGCCGCGGCCTTCGCCCTCGGCCTGCCCTCCAGGCCGTCCATAATCCAGACGGCGCCAGTCCTGACGGTGAAGCTGCACCTCTGGGGCTGTGGTCCTGCCCGGGACACGGGTCCTCCGCTCCCCCTACCAGCCTGCCTCACTGCCCCCGCTTTCAGACGCCCAATTTCTGTAGTCCTTGGGGGTCAGCTCGGGCTCCGGAGCCTCGGTGAGTCTGTCTCAGACACTTGGCCTCTTCCCTCTCGTCCCTGTGACCTCCTGCGACACACACTGCCTCAGCCTTTAATTCCAGTGCTTTCTGGGCAGCAACCCTTGTTTACTTATGAACCAGCACCTGGCAAATTCTAAATTATCTAAATTCATCCGTAAAATCCTCAGTTACTATTGTTCGGCTCTTATACCCAGCCAGTGAGCCTTGACCAAAGTTGTAGCGGATGTCAGCTGGAAACACATCTGTATTAGGAGAGGTCACACAAAGGTGAGCTTATATCAACACATTTCCCCGAAGACCTCAGGATGGTTTTTTTCCTAAAGAACCAGAACAGATTTTGAGTCTCTCCACAGAAATTTGTCTAATCTTCACCTTGTGGTACAAGAACCGAGCATGAAAGGCCTGTTCGCTTAGTCTTAGAGTTGCCCCTTCCCTATATTCTTAGTAACTGCGCAAATGAATTCTTAGCAAAACCGGCAAAAAGTGCATTTTGAATCACAGCTATCACCCGGCTCATGAAAATGTTTCCTTCGTTTGCGGTACCCCACTGCCCCCTGGTGGCAGTCGGCCGGCTATAACGACCGTGGCCTTTCCGGAATCCACCGCTGCCTGCGTGGAAGGGCTGGGAGAAAACCCTGGTCCGTGTATCTGCAGGCTTTTCATGCCAAAACCAGATGTCAGCGGGGCTGCGGCCACCGGAAGGCCCACTGCACCGGCCTCCTGGGGCTGTGTCCTGGGAGCTTGGCCGGGGCGCCGTCCAGGTGCCTCAGGCCCCTCGCAGGCCAGGGTGGAGGGTGCGGATGCCCCAGGCTCCGGCGCCTCGTCCACTTTGGGTCTTCAGGGGCCCTGGGTCCTCCAACCTCACCGCACAGCGAGCGAGCTGGCCTGAGGCCACCATCCTTCCACAAAGGCTGTGAGCAGTGTCGCCGGTGTGGCTGTCTCCGTAGCCTGCAGCCTGGGCGACGCACCAGCAGTGGGCCGGAGAGGAAATGACCGCCTCACGTCTGGGAGCAGGATCAGCTCAGAGGCTCACCTTACTTTTCAGACTTAATATTTTATAATAATATACAGCTTGTAGTGGTTTCCTGTGGCTGCTGTAACAAATCACTGCAAACTCGTGACTTCAAACAACCCCAATGTATCACCTTACAGTCCCGGAGGTCAGGGTCCCACACGGTCTCGGTGGCTAAAACCCAGGGTCGGCAGAGCTGGTTCCTTCAGGAGGCTCTGCTTGTCTGAGTGTGAACCGGAGGAGTCGACACACCTGGGCCCAGGCAGCTTTGCCGGGGACACCTGACTCCAGAGACTCCTTCTCTTGAGAATCCCGGTCTTTTCGGGCACCTGGGAAGCACGGGGCACCTGCCCCCCTTGGTGCGTGGTCCCTCCCTCGTCTTCAAGGTGCCTCAGCCTCCCACCTCTGACTCTGCCCTCTCGCCTCCTTCTGATAAAACTGGAGGCTGCATCGAACCCCTCCCCACCTAATCCAGGGGAAAGCTCTCTGCCGGAAGGTCCTTAAAATAATTGGAGATTGGGTTTCGGGGGTTGGGGTGTGGACATCTGGGGGTGTGGTGGGGGGTAGCTATTCTACCTGTGACAGGGCTCTCTTGCCATTTTTGAAAAATAATTTTAAAAACTAGCTCTGGTCTGTTGATTTCTCTGTCTCCTAAATTAGAACAATTTGGCCCAGTTTATGTTTAGCTGACGCCCCAAAGAAATTCTCTCTGGAACTAATAGTTACTGGTTATTAGGCAACTTTTCATTTGGGATGTGGCTCTCCTTGCTCGTTGAACTAAAAGGTGGCGATGAATTGATTTATTCTTTTGATTTAGGCTGTGGAGGGGTCTTTGAAAATGATTGAGCCAGTTCACAAACTGAAAATAGAATGAACAAAGTTAAAACCAAACAGGACCCAGTGAGAGAGATGCGCGGGCTTCACCAGGCTCCTTCGGGTAATGACCATGGCGCAGCCGACGGCGGCCTGGCTGGAGGCGGGTGCGGGCTGGGTGAAAGGACAAGCCCACTGTGTCCTGGCCTGACAAACCAAGGGACACCTGGGCCTGCGCCTGGATTCCAGGAGGGCTCTCTTTGCAGAACAAAAGTCTGGGGCCACCCCCGGACTGGCAAGTCCACCAGCCTGAAGAGGTTATCGTTCGAGCTGGAGCAGCCGGCCGTCCCCGAGGAGAAGCCACACCCACGGGGACCCGCTGTCCTCCCGGACTCTGCAGATTCCTGCAAACAGCTGCAGGACCCCAGGACCCCGGAGCATGGGGAGGGGGCTCTGTCGTCGCTGGGCAAGTCCCCGAGGCTCCCCGGCAGGTAGCATAATGAACTTGGAGCCTCACAGGCCCGGAAATAAGCCCCACGTGGCTTCTCAGACGGTCTCGTCGGTCGGGGTCTAAAGGGGCTTGGCGCTGATGAAACCTGTTGACAGGCGCAGGTCACCCGTCAGGCCTGGCACCCTCCGTCTCAGGTTCCAGCTTCTTCAAGACCCTTGGACCTGACGGACAGGACTTTTCCTGGCCACAGCCGGACGAGCTTGTTCCACCCTGAATTGCCATGCGAGGCTCCGATTTCCTGGCCGCCGGGGCTCATGGCGAGGAGTCGGGGCCTCGACAATC
Source organism: Miniopterus natalensis (assembly GCF_054644295.1). Taxonomy (NCBI): domain Eukaryota; kingdom Metazoa; phylum Chordata; class Mammalia; order Chiroptera; family Miniopteridae; genus Miniopterus; species Miniopterus natalensis. Next base: position 2,854,851 of record NC_142088.1, on the reverse strand, counting down.
GGGGGCATTGAGTGAGGGTGCGGCTCGCTCCGTGTGTGGCCTCTCTCAGGGGAGGGGAGCCAGCCACAGAAGAAGGGGGTCTTGTCACCCGGGGGCAATGTTGCAATTTGTGAAAGAAGCGTTTTCACCACGGGTTTGAACAAAGCTGGCCAAACAGTCGGCCCTCTTGTGGTCTTAGCCATTGATCTTTGACACATGGGAAAGTCAGATGCCTCCCTGACGTCACTGCTTGGCGTGGGGAGGGACCAATGGGCCAAGGCCATCATTGTTCCCCGACAGGGTGGCCGCAGGGGACACTGCCTCTGCCTTTTCTGTTCCGAGAGGAGAGGGCCCGTGTGGCACCCCGAGCACCGAGAGGCGGGCTGCCATGGGGACAGCGGGACAATTTGCCGGCGTGGCTCTGAAGAAACCATGGGACATTTGTGAAGGGGCTCCTGCATGTCACCTGCTTTCTTTCCATTTCTTTTCCCCAAATAAAAAGAGTTGTTTTTTTTTTGTTGTTTTTTTTTATGGTAAGCCTGGTGGAATGCCCCCCTTCCTCCACTCCATTGTCCCTTCTCTCTTCACCGCTGGTGGAGAAGTCACTTAGGGCAATAAAACACAGTGATCTTAGGGGAGGTGGCAGGTGGTCAGCATGAGCGAGGGGGCAGGGCGAGCTGCTACTGGGGGGCCCACAGGAAAGTGTGTATCGCTGTCTCTGCGGGCCCTCGCTGAGGTCTGGGCCATACCCGCGGGGTCACGTAGCTGACTCTCAGTAGACTGATTGCAGACATGGCCCCTGTTCCCCCTCCTTCCCACACCCATAATGCCTTTTGCAATGTGACCTCACCCTCTCTCCATCAGGAGTTCCGCATCCCCTGAATCCAGACCGGCCTTGACTCGCTTTAGCCAATGAACCCGATGGAAGTGTCTGAACATGGACTTCAAGATGCTCTGCACACTTCTGCTCTCTTACCTGGGCCCCTGCTTCCACCTCAAGGAGCCCAGGCTCCCAGGCTGGAGGATGAGAGACCACATGGAGCAGAGCTGAGTCTTTGTAGCTGAGACTGGATGGACTGTTTGCACGTCTTACACCAGCTGGCTGGCAGACGCCCGCTCAAGCCCCAAACCTTTTTAAGCCACTAAGTTTTGGGGCTGTTTGTTACACAGCACTGACGTAACTGGCTACTCTTTAGAAACTGAGAGTCACTGAGGGCAAAGAGATGACAGGGGACTTAGAATCATAATAAAACCCAAACCACAATCCGCATGGGCTGTGCGTGAGCTGTGGTTTTGATGACACAGCGCCCTGCAGTGAGCTCTTCTCCAGCTGCCGACGGACTGACATCCCAACAGAACCCCACTGGAGCCCCTTCTCCAGATCCTTCAGCTCAACCAACCCCCAACTCAAAAGCCAGCACTAAGCATCCGCAGCCAAGCTCCCCCCCCCGCCACAGCAAAAGTGAGCAGCCGCCCAGATGCCAACGTGACGTGGCCAGTCCCCTGCAAACTGGATCATCTGCACTGGAAATGTAGAGTTTGCTATGGGAATAATTCCCATTGACTAAAGCAGATGCAAACCATTAAATCCCACCACGTAGAGAAAGGAGCTGTTAGCATGTTGCTGAGTATCCTCTGAAGATGGCCGGTACCCCCCTCCACACACACACAGCTTCAATAAGTGGGCTCCAAGGATTCACACGCATGTTTCTTGCTTTTCTAAAATTACAAAATCCCACATGCTCCTCGTAGACAATTCAACCAGCAGGGAGTGTCTACAGTCAACCACCAAAGCCCCCCCACCCCGTGACTGCCGATGACAGGCTTGCGAATTTCTTCCAGGCCATTGTTCTCGGTGTCATTTTGCTCTGTGTGCTGTGTTCTAAAGCATAAATTTCTTTCTTAGCGACGTCCCTGTCGCCATCCACGCCCAAGTCTTCCACTGAGATGCTCGTTTAGATGTATCATTATTTGCTGTTTTATTGTTTCTAAGAACAGCTTGCCATCCTCTGATTGGTCACTTTCATAGCAGCCTGTTCTTGTTTCTAATGGATGCACTATTGATTCGCAAAGCTCTGCAAGGGTATTAATTAGGATTTCAAAAGACCTCTCTCTTTCTCGGAATAACCACGTCTCCTGCCAGTCGTTCGCTAGCCTCACCCCTTTCGGGCGCTTGGTTTCCCTGCAGTCTTAGGACCCTCGTGTGGGGGCTGATGTTTATCCACAGACATCTAGACTGATCAGCATCGACAGCTATTGCTCACGGTTCCAGTTCTCCAGCGGAGTGTCCTTGAATGCAAAGCTCGGCCGCGTGTTTTAGGGGTGGCCTGTCCCTGGCTGCACGGTGACCACTGGCCGGTAGGGGGGGTGCCTCTAGTTCCTGCGGCTGGGGGAGCGGAATGCACTGATGGGTCAGGCCCAGCCCTGAACTGCCCCACCCAAGCTCTAGGGACTGGGTGTGGGGAGGGGGCGAGCTAAGGTCAGGAGATGGGGTGGCTGCTGGGCAGCAGAAGCCGCGGGGAACAGTGCACTGAGGGGGGTGCGCGCTGACCGGGGGATCTGCGCACAGAGGCCGGCGCCGGGGTTCGTAAGCGAGCCTCTGACGGCACATGGAGTGACAGAGGCGTGGACGTCTTTTTGAGTCCAGGAGCTCGTCTTTGCGTTCCTTCCACACGTGCAGGTTGTGCGTGATCCTGTCACAGAAACAGATCCGAAAGGTTGGGCTGGAGTGGCCTGGTGGCACCTGGGGCGCTGTCCCTCCGGCCCCTCTTGCAGCCAGGGGAGCGGGAGCCAACCCCTCAGCCCTCAGCCCCGGGCAGTGGGCTAGTCGTTTTGACAAAAATCAGGCTAACGCACTGATCCGAAGGACGCAGCGGGAGCGCACAGCACAGGGATCCGCGCCCGGGGCGCAGAGCGCAGCGCCAGTGCTACAGCGCCGCGCTGGACGGGAGGAGTGGGGCGCACCGCGCACGTGCGGGGGGGGGGGGGGCGAGCCGCTACTCGACCAGGATTTTCAGCAGTTTCTACACGTTCATCGCCTGGTGGTCGAGTTTTTGCGGATTCTCCGCGCATCGGCCCCTTCGAGTACGTGGTGGGCACAGAAGCGAGTCCCCTGGACCCGCGCGCCCCCCTGCGCGGCCGGGAGGACAGCGGCCTGCTGTGCGCCGCTGACGCTCCGCGATCCAGTCGCTGCGATGGCTAACCCGGCCCCACCGGATAAAGAATACCCGCGGCTGCGGCGCTCTCGCTGACCTGTTTCCGTTTATAATTAAATTTGTACATAGTTTCTAGGTTAGAAAATTGCATTCCTGAAGATCAGTGTTGGAGCAGGCCCGGAGCGGGCAGGGCTGGGAGACAGGGGGTTCTCTAGCTCCCCAGTCTCCATCCCTCCTCCCAGTGCCAGGGCGACCCTTCTGGTCTGAAGCCACTGACACCCGCACCGTTCTTCCATTGTATTGGTTTCCTTTGCTGCAGTAACAAGTTGCTTATTTGTAGCTTAAAATAATTTATTCTTTCACAGCTCTGGAGACCAGAAGTCCAAAGTCAGTATCCCTGGGCTGCAATCAAGGTGTGGGCAGGGCCTCCTCTCCCTCCCCAGACCCCAGACCTGATCCTGGCCTCTTGCAGCTTCTGGTGGCCCTGGGCAGTCCCAGGCTCAGGCTGCAGGGCTCCAATCTCCACTCCAGGATCAGGTGCTTTCTCTTCTGTCTGCAGTATGTCTCCCGTCACCCCTCTCATAAGGACCCCTGTGCCTGCATTTAGGACGCAGCAGGACAGCCCAGGATACTTCCCCTCTCAAGTTCCTTAGTCACATCTGCCAAGTCTCTGCCATGTAAGGTAACACAGGTTCCTGGGACTAGGACTGGTATCTCTGGGGCCACTATTATTACATTCATTAAACCTTCCTCAGATTATCCTGATTTGAGCAAGCAGCCTGCCTCCTGCTACCTCACTGATACAGCCTGAGTCACAGTATTTTAAAAAATACAAGTTAAAGCCAGGTGAATAAGTTGATAGCTCACACCTGGCTTTCAAGGCCATTGATATGCTAATGAACAAAATTTGCATCTCTGGTTCCTTCCTTTCCTCTGAGCTCCAAGATCACGCAGCCCAGAGACTGGTCCATATTTCCACTTGGCTGTTTCCATTTCCGTTCTGTTTCACAGGCGCCTCAGCTGCGTGTGGCCAAGACCAACCCTCCTCTTTTCCTACTCTCACGTGCTCTTCCCCTGCACTTCCCCAGCTCAGCAACTACCACCACCCACTAGGTCACTCAACCCTGTCACCTCAACATCTTCCGACCCACCAATCCATTCAGTGCTGCCTCCCTGCAGTTCCACCTCCAGTTGTCACTGTGTCCCTGTAGGTCACACCTCCACAGCCGACTGAGGAAGTCTCTGTTCTCCCCATTGCTGCCGACACCAGTCTGGTCCCAGGCACCACCTGGCTCTCCCGACCAGAGCAATGGCCTCCTGACCTCCTCCTCTCCACCCGTCTCTCCTTTCCAGTCCACTCTGCACAACTAGCCACAGGGATATTTTACAAATCCAGGTGGGGTCCCATCGCTGCCCCACTTAAAATCCCTCAATACCTTCCGACTACGGTCTCGCCTTCACCTGCTGCTGAGCCCGTTCCCACCCCCGCCCTCATCGATGTCCCCTGTGCCTGGAGGGAGCTTTCCACAACCCTTCATCCTTCGGGTGGTTCGGTCTCGACTACCCCGTGCTGAGCACCATCCTCGATGCAGTGGAAAGCTGGTGACGCCACCTCTTGGTGGGAGAGCTGCAAGGCCATCTTGCAGAGGTGAGACCAGCAGGCATGAGGGATTGTGACCACTGGTGGACGACGGTGGAAACCAGGCTGGTCCAGAGGAAATGGGGCCCAGGATCTCCCCAGAAACAGAAGGGCCTTCCAGGCCCTGAATCCACTCTGGGCTGGCCTTCTGCACCTCCTGGGGCCCCAGGAGAAATGATTGAGCTGGGCGTCCTGAGATGGGAGGCACCTGGCCTATAGGGACAATTTTCTCTGCATGGTGTCCCCACATGTTCCTGCTCAAGGTCACTGGAGGGGTCTGATTAACCAAGGGTTTCATTACCATCATTGTCACGCATCATGTGACCACTTGCCCCAGTGTCCTCAGTGTGATGATCAGGTCTGTCTGCGTCCCCTCTAGCCTCAGTGACTGACAGCCAGGAGAGGAAGCCCAGGTTTCCGTCAGACTCAGAGAAAGGGCAAGCTCAGATCCCAAGTGGGTCACACAGTAAACACATCTGCTTCTGCCATGCAGAGGTCCCCACACACACCCCAACAGTACAGACGCACCTTACAAATGCTGCCACGAGGAGAAGCCCTGGGCTGGGTGGTACTGTGCACCTGTGATGTCTAAGGTGGGCACCCTGAGGACCCCGGGTGGCAGGTTCCCAGGGAGGGGAGGGCTGGAGGGGTGCTGGCAGTGGGCCTGAGGCTGGGTGGGGTGCTAGGTGTTGGAGACGGGAGGTCACCTGGATGTCCCTCCTCTAAAATTACCCTCCGGCGGGGCATCAATCATTGGGTTTTTTCCCTGTGGTCACTAGATGTCACTGCAGGAAAAAATCTGACCAGAAAACAGATGCTAGGCAGAGAGATAGTCTTGTTTCCAAGCCTAAGGAAGTTGTTGCCGTGGCAACAGGGAGCCCCTGAAAGAACTTCCTATTTTACGGACAGTGAGCGGCTTCTGAGTGATGTCCAGTCAGTGTCCCCAACGGAAGATGTTGGGAACCTGCCCTGGTCTTGGGGCTGAATGAAGCAGCAGGAGAGAGGGGGTTAGGGAGAGAGAGGGAAGGGGAGGGAGGGAGTTAAGGCAGACAGACAGGCAGACAGACAGCCTCTAGCAGGGTGAGTGCCCAGTAACCTGTTGATCAAAGCCCGAATTCCAGAGACACGGCCAGAAAGCCAGTGTTTCCTCCAGATGCTCGATTTTCTGATAACGATGCACTTTACTGGCAAATTCAGTGCAACTGCAGAAACACTGACAGAGAGGTGCCCAGGAGACGGAGCCTCTGCCCACCACCAGCTCTCCACCCTCGGGAAACCACAGACGCTGAACCACGGGGCCGTGGAGACCTCAGGGCCACCCATTTCGCTGGTCCCCGCTCCTCCCGGCGTCCACTTTCCGCCGTCTCTCCACCCCTCTGCGGGAAGGGGGGATTCTGTCCCAGAGGTGGGAATGGGGGGTGAAGGGGGAACTCATCGCGCCAGCCTGGGGATTTTGTTAAAGCAGTGACCAGCTAACTAATCACAGACGGCCAGAAAGGTGCAGACATAGAGGTCACAGTCCTTCGGCCACCAGTCTCCCTGCCCCTCCACTCCCTGTCCCTTTCTCCCACCTTCCTAGAGGCCAGTGTCCTTGGACTGACCTCTGGCTTTTCAGAACATCCACTCTGTGCTGAGCTTCCTTCCTGCACCCACTGGAGCTGGTTCCCTGGGCCCTGCTGACCTCCGGAAATTGGGATAAATTTGCTCACTAGAGCCCGAGGTGTAACCTGCAGGGGAAGCCAGTGCTTTAGAGGGCAGTGCCTTCTCCAAATGCTCATCTCATTGCTAGAATGTTTGCAAGTGAGAGGGTGGAGAGTTCTAGACTGGACTCCACCCAGAGCTACCAAAACAGGCGTCTGCTCCTCACCAAGTCCTGGGGTGGGGGGTTCTTCCGTGAAGCCTCCCGGACCAGCTGCCTGGCCCCTGGGGGGCTGGACCCTTCATTTCGCTGATCTGTATTTTTGTTCTTCTACAAAACATTTGTTATTTGTATTATTTTAAGCATTATTTGGGCATGTTTTGCACATGACATCAAGCTGGTTTCCGAGATATTTCCAGCATTTGCTTTATCTCATGCTTTAATTATTACTAAACGTCCATTAAGTATATTGAGCCCAATTATGCATATTGGCTGTTGTTAAGACAACATGTTTCAGGCTGTATTTCAGACACGCATACGCAATGAGAACACAGCGTGTGCTCATGAGAGAGGCCCAGTCTGGCCCCGGCTTGCAGCTGTCCCAGTCCAGGGGACCTTGGAGAGAGTGACCAGGAGCCCTGGCTCTTCCCCATGGGCTTGGGCTCTGCTGCCTCCCCAGCTCTCAGCAGAAACCTTCTTTCCCCAGAGCTGCTGGTCGGGGCTGCTCACTGCTCCCACTCCCACCACAAAGAGTGGGGACATCAGGCCCTGAGGACACATGACACACTGTCACCTGCATTTGCTGTGAAGAGAGGAGGCCTCTTTGGACATTTAGCTCTGTGAGTTCCTGGACCTAATTCCAATGTGTGTGTGTAGGGGGGGGCTCCCACACACCAACAAACAATTGGAGGACACCAGTTGGGTGCCTGAGAAGTCAGCTCAGTTCTGACACTGTCCACCTGGAGGCAGCATTAGATTCCACAGATAGAGGGCTCAGTCCCTCAAGACTGTCCCCCACTACTTCCCCACCCCACTCCTGGCTCACTCAGAAGCCAGTGCAGAGCCCAGGTTGTCACCTGTTTCTGACCAGCCAGCTACAGGTGAGAGGTTCCAAAACCCCCACCTTGGGTTTCAGACACCAGTCTGTCAATCCAGGTGGTCACCTGGGCTTCTGAGGGACGGGTGTGGGGAGGAAGAAATTTCCCTCTGCTCTTCTAGGTTCTTTCAACTGCCTAACAAATCAACACGAAGTAAATTAACAAGAGAAAATAACCAAATTTAATTTCATATATATGTACGGGAGCCCCACATACAACAATGTTCACACACCGAAAGGAAGGGGGAATATATCTGACATTCTGAGCTAAGGCACCTGGGGCTTCAGAGGATGAAGGTCATCCGAAGGAGAGATGCTCAGTAATTAGATGTTTGCTCTCCGCTACAGAGAGGCCACAAAATGTTATTTCTGTCAACAACCCTTATTACGGGCAAGGCCCCAGTTAGATTCTTTAAGGGAGAGGGAAAGGTTTCCCATGAGCCTGCAGGATCTCGAGTGCCTTCAGCTCAAACAATCCACATGCCACGGGGCACAGCGTGGGGAGGCCTGTTCTGAACCCCTTCCATGGCTATAAATCAGAGGTTCCCACAGCCCCGCCTTTGGTTCTATTAATTTGCTAGAGTGGCTCTCACTAGATCACTGGTTTATTATAAAGGACATAACTCAGCCACAGCCAGATGGGAGAGAGACACAGGGCAGACGCAGGGGCAAAGGGCTTGGAGCTTCCGTGCCCTATGAGCGAGCCACTCTTCTAACATTTCCACGTGGTCACCAACCCAGAAGTTCTCCGAACTCCCTCCTGGGTTTTCATGAAGACTTCATTTTATAGACACAACTGATTAAACCATTGGCCACAGTGATTGACCTATGCTCCAGCCCCTCTCCCTTCCCAGGAGGCCAGGGGGTGGGACAGGAAGTTCCCACCTTGTAATCACCTGGTTGGTTCTCCTGGCAACTCCACCCTTAGGTGCTTCCAAAAGTCAGCTCATTAACATGACAAAAGACACCTTTATTCTCTCACCACTTAGGGAACTCCATGGATTTAGGTGCTCTGCGCCAGAAATGGGGTAAAAACCAAATCTACGCCTCTTGTTATATACATCACAGCAGGACATAGCCAAGTACCATTCATGCCAAAGCAACATGTGCAAGTCGGGAAGAGGCCACGTTTGGGTTGTGACGTGTCAGTGCATTTGGCAATGTCTGCCTGGAAACACTGCAGGTGCGGTTCTCGAGCCCACTGTGGAATGTCCCACCTTGGACTCAAGGCCTGGGAAGGGCCCACCCCTCTCCAACCCAGCAGGTGGGCAGGACATGCAACCACCTTCCATCTGTCCCTCTCTGCAGGCCCACGGAGGCCTGTCCCCTTCAGCAGATGCTATCCGCCCAGGCCCCCCGCTAAGTGCTTCTGCTTCACCTCGGAGACTCCACACCAGTGGTTCTCAAAGTGAGGCCCAAGGGCCAGTTGCACAGGGTGCACCTGAGAGCTCATTAGAAACCAGGAATCTCAGGTCCCACCCGAGCCCCGCTGGTCACAATCTGCATCTCAGCTTTAAAGTCCGAGAAACACCACTGGATGTCAGGGGCCAGCAGCCTGGCCCACAGGCTAAATGCGGCCGCTACCTGTTTCCGTGTGGCCCGCAAGCTAAGAATGGTCTTTACCTTGTTAAATGGTGGGTGCTTTCCACTGAATGTGTGTGTTCCCTCAAAACTCATATACTGACACCTAACCCCCAAAGTGATGGTATTAGGAGGCAGGGCCTCTGGGAGGTGATTAGTGGAGTCTCATGAATGGGATTAGTGCCTTTATAAGAGACCTCATAGAACAGAATATTATTCAGCCATAAAAAAGAAGGAAATCCTGCCATTTGCGACAACATAGATGGGCCTTGAGGACATTATACTCAGTGAAGTCAGACAAAGAAAGACGAATACTGATGGTCGCACTTCTATGTGAATCTAAAAAAAACTTGAACTCATAGAAACAGTAGAACAGTGGTCACCAGAGGTAGTGGGTGGGAGGTGGGCAAAATGGGCGAAGGGGTCTAAAGGTACAAACTTTCAGTTATAGATAAATAATTCCTGGGAATGTAATGTACAGCATGGTGACTATAGTTAATAACACTGTATTATATATTTGAAAGTTGCTAAGAGAGTAAATCTCAAAAGGTCTCCTCATCACCAGGGAAAAAACTGCAACTATGTGAGATGATGGATGTAACGAAACTTATTATGATCATCATTTCAAAATATATACTTATATCAAATCATGGGAGAGAGAAAAAAGAGGCCCATAGAGCTGTGTCGGGTGACAGCGAGAGAACCATCTCTGAGTCTGGAACTGGATTCTCAGGGGAACCAAATCTGCAGAGCCTTCCCAGTCCCCGGAGCTGTGGGAAACAAGCACTTGTTGTTTGTAAGCCACCCCATCCCCGGTGTTCTGTTGCAGCAGCCCAAAGAGACTGAAACAGCTGAGGGGGGAACCCAAAGTATCAATACTATTTCACCACACATGAGAATTCTATGAAAATCGAGTTTTAGCATCTATAAATGCAGTTTTTCTGGAACACAGCCACTCCCTCCTTTGGGTATTTCTACGGCTGTCTTCACATCAAGGGCAGAGTCAGGTGGTTGCAATGGGGACCATGGTGGCCACAAACCTCAAATATTTACCATCCCGTCAACCCCTGAGCTATAGGACTAGACCCATATAGTCATCTCATTTCTCCCATGACTTCCCAGCACTTGTTCCCAGCACAATGAAAATATGGCCTTGCTGTCTGACCCTCCCTCCCTGCCCCCCAGCTTGTGTGACTTCCACCCCATTTCCCTGCACCCTCCTGGGCAGTGCAGACCACAGGGCCCTCCTTTTCCGGAAGGCTTGGCCAGTTTTTCTCAACGCCTTGATTTCTCCGTTGCCAAACTCAGCCATCAGGACCGCAGAGTTGAGCGTGGGTGTGGACTCTTCCACCCCAGTGTTATTTTTCAGGATTGCTAATCTGAGAGCCTGGACCAGTGTGTCTCAGTGACCCCAGCATTCACAGAGCCCTTGGTACAGAAAAGGCACTCGGTAAATTGTTTACGGAGTTGATGGCTGGATTAATGGGTCATGTCATTTCTGGGTGTCCTCGCAGCACCCGGCACGGCTCTGGGTGGACAGTGTCTAAGAGAAGGCCCACACGATGGATTGATTTTCCTCCGAGAGGTCGAAACGCCTTGTCTCTCGCAGCTACCCATTCATTCTCCACAGATATATTAAGCATCCACGCTGCGCTAGTTTCTAAGGTTACGAAGTCAAATTGAGATAGAAACCACCCCTCTGTCATCTTACAAATCACTAAGAGAGGGAGATGTGTGCTGTATGTAAGCAGCCTGGTTTCGGCTCCTTTCTGCTCATGCAAAGATCTCGCCTTCTGCCAGGCACCCCTGGGAGCCCCATGTGGACACAAAACACATTCCCTTCCAGACTGAGGGACGCAGCAGGTGCGGCTGCTGCCACCCAGCGCTGCCTACTCTGCTCTTCCTGGCACCAAGGTCCACTCAGAGCCACTCTGGGGGACACGGCAGGTGCTTGCCTCCCTGCTCCACGCTGGCCTCGGGGTTCCACAGGCACAAGGGTCTCTCCTGGTGGCTGCCTGAGCTCCTGGGAGGCTCGATGCCATGCGACCCGGAGCGGTGGGATGTGTCCTCCCAGGTATGACATAGCAGCTGTGCCAGGGTCCCAGCTTGTTACAGGTACAATGACTATTATGGGCCGAAGTGTCTTCCCCAAAATGCATACGTTGAAGTCCTAGCCCCACGACCTCAGAATGGGACCTTATTGGGAGACAGGGCCACTGCCGCTGGGATTAAGACGAGGGGGTGGTGCAGTAGGGGGGCCCTGGGCCAATGTGACCGGTGTCCTTATGAAAAGTGTACATCTCGACGCGGGGACTGACCTGCACCGAGGGCGGGCGACGGAGACAGACGCGGGGATGCCGTCCGTCTGCGGGCCGAGGAGGGAGCCAGGGCAGGGCGTCCCGCGGCCTCGGGAGGAACCGCCCCTGCGACACCTGGGTCTTGAACTTGAGCCTCCGGACGCGACCCCGCACGCCGTGTCCGCGCCAGCCGGCGGTCCTCCCAGCGAGGCGCTGCCTTCACCGAGCGGACGGCAGGTGCTTCTCCAGCACCACGGGTTTGCTCGGGAGCAGCGAGGCACCGCCATTCCGCACGCGCGGTCCCCCCCGCAACCACGTGCGGGCCGAGGAGCGAGGGGAGGGGCCTCCTCCGAGAGGGCTCGGCGGCCGCTGTAAATGGAGAGCCCATTGGAGGAAACCGCAAGTTCAAAGCATAATGGCTCCTCATTGGCTGAGTCCCGGCACCTCCCATTGGCTGAGTCCTGGCGCCTCCCATTGGCTGAGTCCCGGCACCTCCCATTGGCTGAGTCCTGGCACCTCCCACTGGCTGAGTCCTGGCACCTCCCACTGGCTGAGTCCTGGCGCTCCCCATTGGCTAAATCCTGGCACCTCCCACTGGCTGAGTCCTGGCACCTCCCACTGGCTGGAAAACGCAGAAGCAGCAGCTCTATTCCTGGGGTTCATGTTCACCGGAGCCCCGGGGGCCGGCTGTTCGCGACCCTCTCCCCGTCTTTCATTCGGGAGCTCGGCCTGGCACTTGAAAGAAGGCCGAGGGCCGCCTTGGCACCTTCCACCTGCTCCCTTGTGCTGCAGAAGGAGGCCCTCGATTCGGTGGCCTCGAGGGGTGCGCACCGTGGACCTCCTATCCCGGCGGGTAAGGCAGAGCTAAGCTGCTTCTTGCAGGGTCCCCGGTGGGAAACGCAATGCAGCCAAGGAAGTGGAAGCCCAGAGCTCATGCTCGCGAATTAAAAAGTGATCGGCAGTCAGATCCCTTTACCTCCGTCCTAGAAATCTGAGACTGTGGCAAGAAAAATGCTGCCGCTCGGTCCCCACGGGCCTCTTCAGGCAAATTCTCAAGGCCGCGGGGCCTTACTCAGCAACTGCATCTTCCCAAGGGCACCGGATCTTTTAAAGGTTATCCCTTGTAGACGGGACATTTTCAGTATTTTGGAACAAAAGTGAATTTCAGCAATATTCTACAAAATCTGTTTCTAAAACAGGTTCAATCCGAGAAGAATTAGAAACAGATGCCCGATGGCCGGAGGTGAGCCGTGAGCCGGGACCAGCAAACACCTTGCACCTCTGAGCAGCTCCCACACGGGCAGGTCACGCAAGCACCCACAGAGCCTGACCCTCAGGGCTCCCGTCAGCAATCCCACTGCTGCTAAGAATGTTATTAAAAGTCAAACCGAGCGATTCTTGCCAAACCCCAGGGGGAAATTTTCAGGGGGTGAATAATTCTGAAAAGATTCTGGGCATCTCTGTGTGAACCACAAAAGCCCACTGAAGTCCCAGCCCCGAGAGGAGTGGGGGCGTCAGAACTTGGCCCATGTGAAATGGCAGCCCTCTCCCTCAGCCTGCGTGGGGGCCGGGGCCTGGGCCCTGCCCGCCGGCTCAGAGGGATGGGGGAGCCGCCTTCTTGCTCTTTTGATCACTAGAGAGAAACAAGCAAACTCCTCCTCAGCAGTTCAGCAGGAGGCTGCCTGCCATTGCCTCTGGCTACTTGTGAGGCCCCTGCAGCACCCCCCGGGCAGAGGCAGAAGCTGGGGGCTGCAGCCGGGGAGAGCTGGGGGAGGAGACTCTGCCGCAGGCCCCGCACCCAGGTGGCGGTGGAAGTAGGGCATCGACCCGCCCCTGGCACAGGCTGGGAACACCATCTCCCAAGGAAGCTCAGTGGCCTCTTCCCAGTCTCTCCTTTTCACTGCCCACCAGCAACCAGCAGTCCAGGTCTTCCTGCCTTTAGCACCAGCACATCTTTATGACGTTAGGTTCATTCCTCAACCAGTCTGGACCTCAGTTTTCTCATCTGTCAGATGGGAACGATCCTCTCCCGGTTGCAAGAACAGAGACTCCTTTGAGTTCCATCAGAAGAGGGCAGGGACCCGTGGAAATCAGGATGGCAGGGTCTTCGGCATGGGGCCGTCGCACCCAGAGACTGGATCGTGTGAGGCTCGGAGCAGGAGCTCTGAGGTCCCACAGCTGAGCTGCTTGCTGACCAGCCCAGAGCCCTGGGGTGGCTTCTCGCAAGGGAAGATGCGCTCATCCCAGCCCTATCGCATCAGCGTGACTCGGCCAGTCTCCCTTCTGTGTCTCTCTCTCCAGCTGGCACTTCTTGGGAGACACTTGGATGGGACTGGGTGACAGCTGCTTTCCCCGCATGGGCCTTTTTGTGTGAAGCTGTATCGTAGGTGCTGGGCTGATGACAAGTCGCCCATCCTCGGTCACCTGCCTGCCGCTGATCAGATCAGACTGTGGGGGTCGGGGTCACTCCAGCACAGGCAGAGGCTGTGTTTCCTGCTGTGCCATCCATGGGGAGCAGGCGTGAGGGCCGTGCTCCCCAATACACCGTCATGAGAATTATGACACGACATATCCAGGCTCCTGCCGTGGAGAATCTGATTGGGTCTGGCGGTCAGAAAAATTGGAACATTTAGTAAGTGCCTTTGAGGGGTTCTCAGGCTCCCCGACACAGGGCTGGCTTCCTGAATGTGACCAGTGCAGTCACGCAGGGCCCTGTCGCAGCAGGGCCTCGCGTTCGGGGTTCACACTCTGGGGTTGCTCCTTAAAATTGATCGTTTCCTCTTTGAAGCAGTGTTTTGTAAGTGAAATCTGATGGGATGAGGGAGCGTAGTCCCACCGTTTCCCCACCTCCCTGGGATGGGCTCTTGGCCCCAGCTCACTGCCCCTGGTGCCCAGGCCCTGCCCTGCCCCCTCTGCAGACTGAGGCCATTGCAGCCTCGCCGGGATGGGCACCAAATTGCCTCCGAGGGGAAGTCTCTGTTCTGATGTCCCCTCCACCTTGGCCAGGGCCTGGGCATGAACACCGGGCAGGGTCCGGCACATGAGTCCAGCAGTGTCTCAGGCCTGGGCATGGCGGTGGTCGCCTCCAGTGGCTGGAGAGGAGTGGGTGGGGACCAGGACAGGGAGGAAATGGGGGCGCTGGGGCGGGGGCAGTCATGTGGGGTCCTTAGAGCCGATGGAAGGCTTTGGCTCTTGCTCTAAGTGAGATGGGGACATATAAAGTGCTTAGCGCAGTGTCCAGGGTAAAAACACTTAGTGATTGTTATTAATGCCAGCCCTTCGTTCACCTAAGAGAACATGCCTCCACTATTTTAACTTACAAGCCATTGAAGCAGGTAGTCTGAGAAGAAATCATATTTTTTTCAAATCCCCTTTTCTGCCCAGAAGCTGGGAGTTGAGAGGGGAGTCAAGGGGCCCTGGGGGCGGCTCCCTGGTCCCTCCTGAAGGTGCTGGTCTGAGCTGGTCCTGCGCCCAGGCCGTGGGCTGCTTCCCCGACTTCCCTGAACCCCTAAGGAATTCTAGGGGCCTGGTGACTGTTCCTCAAGAAAACATTCAAGGGAGGAGAGAGAGTGAACAGAGCCCCCGAGATTCTACCGGACACCCCAACTCCCACATCCATCCATCCTGGAAGGAGGAGCCTGTGTCTTAAGCAGAAATCTCTGAATATTTTCATGCCTGCAAAGTAGTGTAGACAGATCACCATTCTCCGGGGCATCACGGTGACCGCGGGGGGTCAGAGCACCCCGGAGCAGAGACGGGGCTTTCCATGGGAGAGCCAGTTCTTTCCTAAGAGATGAATCACGGGGCAGAGCAGCCTCCCACCAGCCTCCCTGACCACTGGGCAGCTGTTTCCATGGCATCCGCTGGCACTGGGCTTGTTGAAAGAGCTGCATTGGAATTGGAGAGACTCTTCCTGCACGTCAGGGAGAGAGAAAGGAAGGCGAGAGTTGTACACAGGCGTCGGGGCCTTCTTCGATGTCCTTTCATCACCAGCCCTGCGCCGAGAGAGCTCCCTCCTGTTTTCATTTTTTTTAAATTTTATTTTAAATATGTTTTTATTGGATTCAGAGAGAGGAAGGGAGACGGAGAGAGAAACATCAGTGATGAGAGAGTCATCAATCGGCTGCCTCCTTCACGCCCCCTGCTGGGGATGGAGCCCACAACCCGGGCACGTGCCCCGACCGGGAATCGAACCCTGACCTCCTGGTTCACGGGTCGACGTTCATCCACCTGCTGGACAAGGGGCTCTCTCCTTTTGCGCGAACAGGTGGCCTCATGAGAAGGGCTCCTGACGCCATAAAGATCTGGCTCCGAGTAGGGCG
Source organism: Miniopterus natalensis (assembly GCF_054644295.1). NCBI lineage: Eukaryota > Metazoa > Chordata > Mammalia > Chiroptera > Miniopteridae > Miniopterus > Miniopterus natalensis. The sequence goes on along the minus strand of NC_142088.1, from coordinate 2,839,143 downwards.
CAGGAACACGTGCTGGGGAAATTCTTCGGCTCTGAGGTCTCATTGCTCTCACCTGCGCAATGGGAGCCACAGCGCGCAGGCCAGCGAAGGGCGGGCTTGTGCTTTGTGTCACCAGCGTCGCCCGCGAGGAGCGGGATGAGTGCTGAGCTGGTTCCATGGGGGGCTGAAGGAGACAGGGGACGTGGCCTCGTCTCCAGGAGCTGGAATCCGAGCAGCGGGAGGGCCGAGCGGACCGTGGGCGCGGAGAACCGGTCGGCGCCGTGGCGAGGGTGAGCCGAGCCTCCCGGCCTCTTGCTCTGTCAGGCGGGCGGAAGGAGGCACAGGGGAAACCCAGATCTGAGAATATTCCAGGTCACTGTAGAAACTGCCACCTGAAAGATCACTGGAGGGGCCCTTCGTACGTCCCAAATATTCTCCCTCGAATCCAAACTGGGAGCGAATGTCCCACGGTCAACTGGACTTGCCTGTTCTCTGTCTCTCGAGACCACGTCAGCTGCCTACATCTGTGCTGTAGGCCAGGCAACCGATGTCCCCGCATGTCCCCAGGAGCTGACGTAAGACACTGAGGACGCGCTTCCGGCAGAAACGCCTGTGGCTGCGCCGGGGGAGGCAGGAGAGGCAGGAGGCAGAGGGCCAGCAAAACCGAAACAGAAACGCCGCTCTGCTGGGATGGGAACGAAGGGTCGGGGGGTAACCATATAGACGGGGGGTGCCTTTAGCCGAAAATAAGTTGAAAAGGCTCATTGGGGCTACACCGGCGAAGGTCTCTGGGAAGAGGGCACCGGCTCGGGAAGCCTAGAGTCTTACCGGCCGACGCTCTGGACGTGGGCCCCCGGGCCCAGGTGATTTGCAGGTGGCAGTGTCCCCGGAGGGGCAGTGACCGCCTCTCGTGGCTGCTACGGAGACTGAGGGAGGGGAAGCTGGAGAAAGGCCCCGGGAAGCTGCAGTGTCATTCGGCCTCAGGGACTGTTCTTTTCAGTCACCCAATAAAATTCGATTTGCATAAAAAGTATTTATCGAGGTGCTGCTAGCATGCAAGGTACTTTAAATTCACGGTTTATTTTCATCTTTACAATGGCCCTGCAAGACAGGTATTGGTCCCGTTGATTTTTTTAAAGTCAGAATAACTCAGAGCTTGTCTGTAACAGACGCACCTAAGTGTCTCGCAGTTGGGAGAAGCTTTGCGTGCTCACGAAGTAGCTCCAGATGCAATTTTTGAAAATTATGAGAAGACTGAGAACATAGCATTTGGATTTAGCTGAAAGTGAGCAGCACAGACCCCAGAGCTGAGTGTTAAACACATACACGCTCGGGGGTTCAGTGCAGCAGGGGGCAGGCTGGGGGGGACAGGCGGGGAGGAAGACACTCGTTCCCTGGAAAGAAAAACACAGACGCAGGTGAGAGGCCCGGTGAGAGGGAGAGAAAGGGCACGTTTCTCGGATTCCCTTAGCTGCCAGACACCCCGTCACTAACTGGTGTTCACGAGAGGAAATCCGCTCAGTCTTCCCAGGGGCTTGCTCGGAGCCCGGGCTGGGCGTCGGAGGAGACGCTCGCCGAGGGGGAAGCGACGGGAAGGTTCTGAGTGAAGGTGCTGTGGGGACAGAGCGTGTGAGGCGCCCCCAGGCTCCTCAGAGGTGCCTCAGAGCCCCGCTGACTCAGGAGGCCCCAGGCCAGAAGGACGGTGCAGGCGGAGAGCGCGGGGCTGGGGAGTGAGGCGCGAGCCCCAGGAGCTCAGCGAGCACAGAGCCGCTGGGCCCGTCGCAGGCACGCGTTCCCGGAGCAGAGCTTGCTCTCGGCTCTGTGACTGTCAGGGCCACGCAGGTGCCGTTAAAAAAACAGCTGCCCAGCGGCTGTGGCTCAGCGGTTGGACGTCGACCCAGGAACCAGGAGGCCACGGTTCTTTTCCTGGCCGGGGCACATGCCCAGGGTGTCGGCTTGATGCCCAGGAGGGGCATGCAGGAGGCAGCCGATCGATGTTTCTCCCTCATCGATGTTTCTCTCTCTCTCCCTCTCCCTTCCTCTCTCTCTAAAAATCAATAAAAATATTTTATTAAAAAAAAAGCCATGGGCTGTGGTGTGGCCTGGCGCTGTCCGAGGTGCTGGAGAGACGACCATGGGTGGGACCCCTGCCCGCCCTCCTGTTGGTCCCAGCCTAACCCCACGTCAAGTAGATAAGCAGGGGTTGTGGAACTGAAGGCGGTGCTCTGATAAGAAAGACCAGGGTCGCAAGAGCCCCGGCAGCCCAGATGGGAAGGTGGGGAGGGGGCAGGGCCCAGGGGCCCCCGGCTCCTCACTGTAGAAGCGGGGGACGGCATACGGATGGCCAATGAGCCCGTGAAAAGATGAGCCCAGTGTCACTAATCCTTAGGGGACGCAAATCAAAACCCTGAAAGTCCCAATCCAGGACCAGTGTGGTTTAAAGTCCTGCCTCCTTAAATTCATGGAGTTTCAGTTTTCAGGAATATCTACATTCAGTCTAAAGGGGAAAATATGTTGTTTTGGTTTGTTTTGTTTGGGAAACCAGAGAACAGATCTGTGGATTGAGACGGAGTCCTGAGGCGAGACTGCCTCCCACTTGGTCTTGGCCACGAACATGGAGAGTTCTGGTCACGGTCATGGAGACTCCACTGCGAACTTGCCCCCGAGACAGAGGTTGACTAGATGGGCGGCTGCTGTGATTACCAGTCCTCAGCCGAAGCCAGCGCTGAATTCCCTCGGTGAGGACCCGGGGAAAAGCTCACACACACCGTGTCCCATTTCACTCTGCGGCACAAAGCCGACATTTCATTTTTATTTATTTATTTTTTCCTGCTTAAGATACAATTCAATTTACCCATTTAAATCTACAATTCAAGGCTTTTACCACATTCACAAAGCTGTGCAAACATCATGACAATCCATTTTAGAATATTTTTATCATCCCGTAAAGAAAACCCCTTACCCATTAGCAGTCAACCCCCCTCATGTCCCCCAATTTCCCCCAGCCCTAGGCAGCAACTAATCTTCCTGTCTCTGTGGATCTGCCTATTCTGAACATTTCATATCAATAGAATCATACAGCAGGTGATCTTCTGTGCCTGGCTTCTTTCACCGGGCGTCATGTTTCCAGGGTTCGTCCATGTTGTAGCGTGTGTCAGAGCTTCGTTCCTCCTCATGGCCAAATGATACACCATCGTATGGATAGGCCACAGTTGAAGGGGTGTTTGGACTTTTCAGAACCACCACATACATCCCTTTGGCGGCTGGATATCCGTGCACCAGGGACAAGCCGCCTGGCCGGGTTCTAAGAGCCAACGCCAATCAGCCAGTGAAATGTGGGTGGTGGGGCTGGTCTGCTGCTAATTCCCCACCCTGAGGAGTCAGGACAGGCTTGGAGCTCTTGCAATATGCACAGTCTCAGAAGCATGGAGAGTTTAGTATCTATTTTCCAGACAAAGCGATAATCAGATCATCCAGATAACTAATACCATGTTTTCAGGGGCCCGGAGCAGACGGTTAGCTAATATTTGTACAGTTGACCTTAAAAAGTGGCAGCTAAGAAGGTCCTGGAGAGATGCCCAGAAAGGCAGCGGTTATCACAGGGTTGAGCAATGCTGTGTGGAGACGAACTCTCAGAATTCTTCAAAAATGCGTCTGCAGCTTTGTAAAGGACCGTGCTGGAGTAGGTGTGGCGCTCGTCTCTGATGGTATAATTACAGTTTAATTGTACAGCAATTATGCGTTCAATAGTGATGAGGGGAAATCCGGTACCCAGCCAGCTGCCGCCACCACAAAATGTAAAGACTTTGTAATTCACACGGTAAAGGACCCTGCTTGCTGGCGGCCATGTGCCCATCCAGTTGTGTTGGAGCGTTTAGCGATGGTGGGAATTCTCTCAAAGGCAGTTGGACACGCAAATACCCCAAAGAAACAGCTACTGTCTGTCCAAAGCCCAGCTAGAGGCTATATTACAAAATGTTCTGAAGACATATTTAGGAAAATATTCCCCGTTGTGCAATCAGCTCCCATGGGACAATGAAGCCTCCAGAGAAAAAAGAAAGCCTTTTGCAGGGGCTGGGCGGGCGCAGGAGCTCTGTCCAAGATTCCCCTTGGACAGCCTGTTCAGAACGGTTCTCCTCTCTTTCTACTCTAATTGTGAAGCAAGTCAGGCTGGGAACCATAACTGGCACAGACCCGTGATGAACCGATCCCTCATCCCAAAGACTCGTGTGTTATTTTCTCCCCCATTCTACGCTTCCCATCCCCCACCTCACTCACACATCTAGTGTCTGATCTCTGACAGGCCTGGAGGGGCAGAGAGGAGAGACCTTCCCAGCGAGGTGCTGGAAAATGTTAACAAACCAGCTGCCTGGGGAAAAAGTGTGCCAATTTCTGTGGTGTAAATACTCCCGCCATGGAGATTTCAAGCAATGTGATACCATTCGACCCACTGCACACTATTTGCCTTCACAGTCTTCCCTCTCTCCCTCTGTCTCTCCCATTTCTGGGTCATTTGAGAGTAAATTGAAGATTTTATGTCCCCCTAAGTATTTCAGATCACTCTGTGTGATGTATTTTAAGGACAGATAGATGGGGTGTTCTTCAATTTCGTTAGAGAAGTAGATATTTGTCATTTGTTTGTTTTTTTGGTTTCCTGGAATCCAAAACCCATATCTATGTTTTAGGAATCTCTCCCCCCCAACCACCACCTCTTGAATCCTGGTGGGAAGCAGAACCAGAAATGCCAGAGCCTCTCTTTCCCAGCATCCCTTGTAGTCGGGATGGTCATGTGACCAGGCTCCACCAATCAGGTGTGCTCCACTCCCTTCCCGTGAACTTTTTCTGCTAATCCAGCTGGAGCTGTCACCAGCTGCTACAGCCCTGGGCCTGCAGGGGGTTCATGCATCCACCACAAGGGTCTGGCCACAAGGAGAACAACATGGAGTCACTGTTACAGTGAAGGAAAAATGGACGGGAACATTTTCTCATTTCTCACTCAGTGGAAATTAGCCTGGATGTCACAGAGCAAAGCTGTCCTGGAGTCCGACTTCCTGGGCCCCTGTCTGGGCCCCCCCACATCCTGACGGAGCTGCAGGACATAGGACCCGCCTCCCTCCTCTGGGCCGCAGTTTCCCTGTCTCTCTATCGGGGAACCAGTAGGGGTGGCGCCTACAGGATGGCTGGGGAGAGGAGAGGTGCCAGTGGGGTGCCTTTTACATGGCTCCTGCACAGGGGGCTCTGGGGCCTCGGCCCTGTTTTTAGAATGTTCCCGCTGTCACTGTACGTCTTTACCATCCACAGCAGCCTCTCAACTGCCTAACATTATTTGGAAAGAAGCTATGTTTTTATCCCATAACACAAACTGTATTTGACAAAGGCAGTTCTCAAGGTGCTGCAGTCGGGCCACGGAGCCCAAAGCTGCTCACATTCTCTGGGCGTCTGAATAACCCCGTAAAGAGCTGGCCTGGGTCGGAGTCAACCAGGCCTGGGTGGGAGTCAACAAGGCCTGGGTCGGATTCAACCAGGCCCGGGTCAGAGTCAACCAGGCCTGGGTGGGAGTCAACAAGGCCTGGGTCGGAGTCAACCAGGCCCGGGTGGGAGTCAACAAGGCCTGGGTCGGAGTCAACCAGGCCTGGGTGGGAGTCAACAAGGCCTGGGTCGGATTCAACCAGGCCCGGGTCGGAGTCAACCAGGCCTGGGTGGGAGTCAACAAGGCCTGGGTAGGAGTCAACCAGGCCCGGGTGGGAGTCAACAAGGCCTGGGTCGGAGTCAACCAGGCCCGGGTCGGAGTCAACAAGGCCTGGGTCGGAGTCAACCAGGCCCGGGTCGGAGTCAACCAGGCCTGGGTCGTAGGTCACCAGCTCTGGGCAGGCTAACTGCACCTGGACGTAGCTTAAATCTCCCCTCCATCTGCCCACCCCCGGGGAGGGAAGTGACATTTTCGGCATGATTGTTAGTTGTGCCCATCACGGGCTCTGAGAGGTGACGTGACTTGCTGACCCTTAGCCAGCGGAGTTGATCCCGGATCAGGGGCCTCCTGGTTTGAGAGTCTGAGCCATTTCATCGGTGGCAGCGGACGGTTAGCGGGGCATTTCCGACACGGTGTGTGGGGGTGGCTGGGTGGGGGGAGACGGTTGGGGGAAGGATGCTTTCTCATTGCCGGAGAGTGGGATGGTAAACTGGCACCTTTTTAATGAAAAGTGATCAGGTAGGACGCTCAGAGAGCCTTGAGAATATTCACAACCCATGTCTAATTCCACGTCTAGGAATCAAGATTGTTTACTTCAGCTTTATTTATAAAAGCAAAGAACTAAAATAACAAAGGGTGGAAACGAGTGCGAGATACTCATGAATCCTTTTAGGCAGCATCAAAACCCACGTTTCAGTGGCAAGAGAAACTGCTCGCGAGGTCCCGTCACGCGAAGAAGGACATGAAACTGTGCTCACTGTGTCACATGGGGTCACACGCGTGGAAACGGCATCTCATGCACGTGTGCAGAAACAAAGAAACGTGAAGAACACGGCTATACGGAAAGAGGCAGCGCTGGTGATTTATGGTATTTTCTAAAATCCCTACAATGAGATTTTGTAAAAATATCTGCAAAATTCTCCAGGGCGCACTGCATTTCGTTTATTTGACTATTTATTTTCCCCAGCGTTATTGAGGTATATTTGACATATAAATTGTGTACATTTAAGGGGTACAATGTGATGAATTAACACATGTACGTATTTCAAAATGATTTTATGCCCACATCACACCCTTCCTTAGTGAAACCTTTGCGACCTGCACCGGAGCTCAGGGAGCCCCGGCACTTCCACACCAGCGAACGGTCCCCGTCGCGGCCCAGCCCGAGCGCAGACCCGGCTTGCAGCGGGCCCTCTCTCCAGCCGCCACCGAGACGCCCGCCTCGGAACGGTCCGAGGTCCAAGTCTTATCCTTTGCCTCATCCTATCAGCACATGGTGTTGGATGCGCGTTTAATTCGTTAATAACCACGGAGATGATTTTACAACCGTTGGATGTAGTCGGGCTGCCTTAGGAAAGAGTCTGCGGCGAGTCAGGGCCAGAACTGTGCCCAGGCCCAGAAGACACGGCGCAAACGAAAGCAACGACATAGATTCTAAGGGCAAACGTAGATTCTTTCTCACGCAAACCTAGCCACAGCCCAAGCCCAGCGGCCAGCCCCCAGGCTGCGGTATTCCCATAAACGCTCCCTCAGTTCTGCCGGTGGAGCTTTAACAGGCGCTCGGAAGGTGTCGCCTGGCTGTTCTGCATGACACCTGCCCCCCTCTGAGCGTGTCGTCGTCCACGGTGTCTGAGCAATTCTTGGACAAGTTCCGCTAGCCCACCGTCCTGCTCCGGTTGCTCCCTGTCTCCTCAGATAGCGAAAAATTAGCTGCTCTGTCACAAAAGGAGGGAAGTGACACCCAACTGGATTGCTTAAGGCAGGAAGGGTACCTAGTGCTTAACTTAGACGGGGTGTGTGTGTGTGTGTGTGTGTGTGAGAATTAAAATACAGAAATGGAAATGAAAACTGCGGCGGGAGGCGGCTGCTTCTTTCCATTCCATCCTTGATTGTCCTTAATATGACCAATGGTCTGGATTCTAAAGTCACTGTAACTGGCATTAGCAGAGAGTGGGAGGGAAAATGCGAAAAGATCAGGCTAATTTCCATCACAAAAGGTCGTATTTACCGGTACTCCCCAAACTTGTTTCTAATGGGTTCTGCGAATAAAAATGTTTGCTCAAAAAGCTGGGGGAGTATTGCACACCCCCTTTCTCCTCTTGGAGATCAACCCGTATCCCATATTAGTACTAAGAGCTGAGAATTCCTGTTGCGGTAAAGAAAGCTGACCTTAATCTACCCCGCCCCACACGGTCTGAGCGTGGACCTGCTGACCCCCACGCCCCTGCCCGTGGAAACTTAGCAGCACTGTCTTGGAAGGCTTGTGCCCGACGCCGGCTTGGGGAGATGGTTGGCTCTGCGTCGGAGAAGTAAGTACCTCGTTCGTGCTGGGAAGTTTATGCCCTTTATGATTTTCCCTTCACCTCTCAAGCCTTGTTTTTCAACTAAAAGATGAGACTTCAGGGCAAGACGTGGGGTGATGTGAAAAGAATTGCAGAGGTTATGTAAAATAAAGAGGAGCTTCTTAAATAAAGAGATATATTTAAAAGGAAAAAAAAGAACACATGATAGAATTAGCCAGGAAAGGATGTCCTCAGACCAGCACTCGGGGCCCTCTGGAGGCAGAGCCCCGAGTCCTAGAAAATCATCTGTGAATCCCAGTTTCTGCCGGGAGCCGCCTGTTGGCCGGGGGAGTCCGGAGGCCCCGAGATCTCTCTGCACCGTTCTCTGCTTCTCTGGCAGCGGGGTCGCCACAAGGGACCTCACCGCGTTGCTGTGCAATTCAACGTACTGTGTGCGGACTCTCCCATGATGATTTGTGCAAATAGCTGCTCAATAAATTTCCTTTTCATTTCCTGTGCTGAGCAGCACAGCAACAAAACATGCGAAGGGAAATTTATGAGACGCAGGAGGAAGCAGGACAGCAGTGCCGTGGTGGCTGAGACTGTAGCTCGCTGTTGCCGGAGTCAGACGCCGGCTGCCCCCTCCCACTGTCTGGAGAGCGCGGGACATACACAGGCTTCCGTAACCTGTACAGCAGCCCGGCAGTGCCGGTTACTTTCCAGACGCAAAATCATATTTATGGGAAGTGATTATAGTTTTCCAAGGTCGTAAAGACATTCTCCATAAATTTTAAAGCAGTAGAAATCTTATAATCCGCATGTATGACTCCGATATAACATCTAATATTAGTATTTATGTTGAAACCAGAAAAACTCCATCCCCTGCAACATTGTCAAGTGCTCTTCTGAACAGGAATTGTATATGACAAATGAAATAAAAATTCTAATAGTAATTTGTTTGGAAAATAAAACACTCTGTATTGAAATAAAATTATAATAATAAATGAAACCATGCCTTAAAAGTGTAATTGAATATTAGATTTTTGGATGCAGGGTTAATTTATGAGCTCTGGTGTAATAAAAAAAAATCACAAAAGAGACATTAGAAAGATTTAGTAATTAAAAATCGTCAAATATATAAACGAGGACAGGTTGAGATGAAACATTCCCAGAAAACACCCGGTGCTCACAAAAATTGATTAGAAAAAAATTAAAGATCCCACAGATAAGTGGACAAAGGATTTCAACTCAGAGCATACTTCATTATGAACTTGTATATAATAGATGGGAAGCAAATAAGAATATTTAATTAGCACCAATATAGTCTTCCTACGTGCCACACGTTGCTCTCAGCACGGACGTATTAGCTCCCTTCGCCCTCACAGCCACCCTCTGGGGAGACAGCGTTCCTGGTTTCATGCCAAAGACAGGGAATGACGTGCCCACAGTTGCACAGCCGGGGAGGGGCAAAGCCAGGGCTCAAGCGCCGAGTGTGGTCTGCCTTGGTCGCTGCACCGCAGACAGCCCCGGGGTCGAGGGAGCAGAGGCCTGTGTGAAACCGTGGAGGCACCAGGAACTGTTGTGATTAAAACACAGAAACCACCAACAGTGTGAGGACCCCGAAATGCATCAATGGCATCGACTGGAGAGCTTTATAGTGGCGCTAAATTTGTCACCAGACCGACTTTGAGCAACTTGAAATATACGATGTTAAGTGAAAAGAACAGAGACCACGCTCGCTACGTTTGCAGGTTACAATAGGGAGGTTGCTCCGGGTCTCCTGTGAGAGTAACAGCATCGGGGCGGCTCCCGGCCGTGGGTCACCGTCACTTTCAAGGCACTGCTGCCTATCAGCCCGTCTGTCCCACCCTCGGAAGCTCCAGGCTGCGTTCGCCGTGCTCGCCTTGGGCTGTCACGAAGCCGAGAGAGGTGGAGATGCCTCGGACAGCACCCACCTCTCGGGGGCCCTGCCTGGCGCTCCGAGCTCGCCTGCGCCTCCTTCTCTCCTCTCGGCATCGCACCTGGGGAGCTGGGTGTGTCAGGATGCGGATGTTATAGACGGAGGGAATGACAAGGAGGTTGAAGGAAAAGTCTTAAGGCCGCCCAGCCAGCAGATGGGAAAACCAGGGCCCGAACCCAGCCATTCTGGGTCTGAACCCACGACCGGCACACTCAGCCCCAAGGCAGCGGGTCCCGACGTGTGGCCCCCAGACCAGCAGCATCCTGTGCTTCGGGAGCTGGTTAAAGACGCGGGTTGTCGCCCACCGCGCCAGTCTGCACCACAGCCTCCGATGGAACCCGGCACTCTGTGCGTGTGCAGGTCCTGGGTGACTCCAAAGCTCTCATCCGTGTGTGTGTGTGTACACACACTTACATACACGCTCCTACAGACGCACATGTACCTGTCTGCTAACTGGTGAGGCAAAGGCTCACACCCAGGCTCAGATCCGCCTCCCATTTCCAGAGCAGCTTTTCTCAGTCCCTCCTGAACAGGGAATCACTTGGAGGGTTTAAAAGCAATTTGTCAACAATAGGAACAAAAGACACAAAGAAACAAAAGACATAATCCGGACCCCACCCCAGAAGAGTGAAGTCAGATTCCCTGGGGGTGGTGCCAGCACTGTCTTTGTTTAAAGCTCCCAGATGCCAAACAGCTGTTTTCCTGGCTGTCTTATAATCCTTGGCCATTGGTTCATATCTGAGAGCCGAGCACTGAGAGTGGACTGTTGATCGTGGGGGTCGCTGTGGAGTCAGCCTGCACTGCCCAGTGATCGCTGGGCCGTGGCTTTGAGGAACCTCATGTGTTTTCTCTAAGCGTTTGAACCCTAAGAGGAACAGTAAGTGTTCAGCTCTGGCTGATCAGAAGTCCTGAGATTAGGTTCTCCTGGTCCCCTTACCCAGGGCAGGGGCAGGGGTCAAGTGGGGATAAGCCCGGGTCGGAGTTTCTGCATGAAGCCTTCCCCCGGCCTCTGGGGGCGGTGGTGTGAGTCGGCCTTCTCCCCACTTCCCCGGTGCCCTTCACCTCTGCGCTCCCCTCCTTCCTGCTCTCTGCCGGTCTGAGCCTCTTTATTGTTTGCGTGGCGTTCAGGAAGAAGGGTCGCTCCATGTGTGTGCTAAGCTTGCCACTCCCAACCAGAAAGCTGTACAAAAGGTCCCACAGGGTCCTGTCCCACGCACGGCCTCCCAGGGCCCACAGCCGGGGCCTGGGGGACGCTGCTTCATCAAGCACAGGGGCCGTCCACGCGTCCACAGGTGACAAGCAGCAGCGAAGACGCCAGGCGTGGGGCACCACAGCAGCTCTTCCTGGAGCCCACGGCGCGAGTCACGGAAGGACATTTCCAGGCATGAATATAAGGGGTTCACGGCCCAGGAGGCTTTTCAAAGACAAGTTGTACAAAACGCCCGTCACAGGGAGAGAATAGTGGGCTTTCAGAAAAAGAGGAAACTGGGAGAGCTGAGGATGTCTGTTCTCTTTGAAAAACCACAGAAACCGCAGCAGGAGCACATGTGACAGGAGGCTTCCTGCCAAACGTGGGGAAGGGACAGTGACAGCCTCCCTTCTATAACTGAGGTCCTTGCTGGGAGCCAACGACGCCTCTCTGAAGAGCAGGCTGTTCCCACGGTCACAGACACACTCATCTCCAGGAGACAAATGGGGTGACCCGTCAGCCTTCGGTTTATGTCATAATGCAGCTCAGTATTTATGGGACTTTGCAACCAAGTGTCATTAAAAATGGGAACAGAGTTAAATAGAAAGGCAGCCCAAGAACTGTAAGCTCGGGTTTGACAGCAGACAAATGAGAACAAGAAGTGGCATTTACTTACTAAAAACTGAGCAGAGGTTGTTTGTTTTTTTCTTATTATATTTTATTTATTATTTATTTATTTTTTAAAACAACTTTTTTTTGTAATGTCTTTATTGATTTCAGAGAGAGGAAGGGAGAGGGAGGGAGAGAGAGAGATAGAAACATCAATGATAAGAGAGTTGTCATTGATCGCCTGCCTCTTGCAAGCCCCCTACTGGGGATCGAGCCCGCAACTCAGGCATGTGCCCTGACCAGGAATCGAGCTGTGATCTCCTGGATCCTAGGTCGATGCTCAACTGCTAAGCCACACCTGGCCGGGCTTCGTATTACACTTTAGATTAAATGGAGTCTTGTAGGAGATTTAAAATATCTCAGAAGCCACAGATGTGCTTCTAGCTCCCTTTTAGGTTGGTTTCGATGGCAGCCAGGTGTCCCCACCAGCATCTCAGCGGTGGGTTTAGCTGCTGTGAAGAGAAAAACCCACATCCCAGTCCTGGTGGCTGACTGTTGCTGGCTCCTCTCATCCCTACAGCTGATGAGCTCAATTCATGATCACATTACAATGGCCAGAGGAGACCCCAAGGATGTTTTGAGAAGTGGCTTACAAAACGGAGTCAGCTAAGTTAGAAATATACACAGGAACCACAACTTTGGGGAGCACCAGCAAGACTGAGGAAAATGGTGCTGATGTTTGGCATGGGCACTCCTAATTATTTCCCACGGTCTTCTTTTCTCAGCACTCGTTTTTTCACATCAACAGTAGGTATAATTGCTAGAATGTTATGGAGTCTAGAGCTAATGAGGCAGCTTTTAAATTATGACAATAGTTAAGAGAATTTCAAGGGCATTCAGGTTGGACTATAGACTTAAAGAGCCCCCCCTCTTCTAAGCACAGGAAGGTTGTCTCAACTTAGAAAAAATAAAATAACAGCAGTTGAGATCAGTTCACCAAATTGCACGTCTTCTTCATTATTGGAGAAAGAATGCTGCTATGTAGCCATTCCATACAGTGGCAAGTTAGTGTCCGACCACAACATAGAGCAATAGTAGGTTAAAGAAGAAAAAGGCATGTGGTTATCTCAACTGATACAGAAGTGTCTAGTGATGCTTGATGCCTATTCGTGGAAAAGGCAAGCTGGGAGGAGATGTGAACTTCCATACCTAATCCAGTTTTATACCCAGCACTTGCATCCAGCCTTATATTTTTGAAGGAGAAACTTCAGACACAGTCCTTCTGAGATTGGTTGCAACACAAGAATACTCATTATTTCTGGCACTGTTGAGGCTACTGTCAGAGGCCCTGGCCAACAGCACAAGGAAAGAAAAGGAAGAAAAGATGAAGGGATTAAAGAGGAAGAGATAAAACCATCATCATTTACTGGTAGAACAATCCCTTACCTAGAAAAACTAATGGGCTCCTCAGATAAACCTTCAATAGCATTCCTCTACATTAATACCCAGCAACAAAAAGAGTCACAAGAGTAATAACTCATTCACACAAACAAGATATTCTTACATATTAAGAAATTAGCTTAACCAATAACACACAGGGTTCCTGTGGTGAAATTTCAAAATTACGATGAAGGACACAGAAAATGACATGAATAATATCTGACTATATCTTTATCTTGTCTTAGCTTTTCAGGGATAATTATCATATTGGAAGAGACTCCACTTAAACTTGACCTTTACACCATGTCCCTTATGTCTGGTGGCAATAGTTAACAGTAATACATTGTATCCATGAAATCTGCTGAGAGAACAGATCTTAAATGTTCTTACCACACACAAAACTTAGTAACTATGTGAGGTGATGGGTATATTAATTAACTTGACTGTGGTGGTCATTTCATAATATGTACATATATCAAAACATCACATCGTACACCTTAAATATATACAATTTTTATTTGTTATTTGTATCTCAGTAAATATGGAAGGAAAATTCATTCCGTTACACACATATGATGTTAGCAGCAACAGACTGGAGAGAGGCAGTGCAGTCTACATGGAGCGGTACCTAGAATACATATTTAAAATAGCTCCAGCAAATCAATTTGAATATAGGTCAAAAACTCAAGAGCAAACAGGAATAAAATAGAAACACCTTTCGAGGGAGAGAAAATGGAGAAAAATACAAGACTACAGAAGCATGAAAAGATGTCCAATTTCACTAAAAAGCAATACACCCAAAACAAAAATGTACATTTTTCAATTGCTCATATTGTGATGGGTTGTACTGTGTCCCCCTAAAATTCATAGGTTAAAGTGCTAACCCCCGGGACCTCAGAATGGGACAATTTGTGGAGACAGCCTTTAAGGAGGTACTTAAGTTAAAATGAGGTCATTCGAGTGGGTCCTGCTCTAGTGTAACTGGTGTCCTTATGAGAGAGGAGATTAGGACACAGACACACAGAGGAAAGACCATGTGAAGACAGACTGAGGAGACAGCCCTCTACAGGCCTAAGGGGGATGCCCCAGAGGATGCCAATCCTGCCGACACCTTGATCTCGACTTGAAGCCTCGGATCTTCATTCTTCCTCCACAGACCCAGACACCTCGGGCATGTCTCAGTGCAATTTTCATTAATTCCTAGTCTTTCTCTTCCTGAAAATGAACTGAGGCAATTTACAAACTACTTGTGACACAAAAAGATGACTATTTGAGGAAGTCAGATCATTTGGGAAATAGGTACAGGGAGGTAATGCACATTATCTCACACAAAAATACCATCATTTTCTAGTGAGTCGGCAAAGGTGGTCACTGATGTGGCTCTGGGTTTTAGCAAAGAAAATAGGAGGAAATGTAACTGCACATCCAATAAAACATAACAGGTGTCAGGGCAAGTCCAGCCAGGCGCTTCGGTAAAGAGTTGAAACTCAGGAGGTGGAAATAAGGATTTGTTTTTCTTTCATCACCACTTTGAACTGTACCTTGTTAGATTTTCTTTCATTCCTTCATGGTATCTTGAACAGAACCCAAAACATTCCAGTTACTTTGGGTGTTAACACTCCATCAATTTAAAGCCTTGGGGTCCGAATACTGGAGGTCGCACTACCTGCTGGACCCAAGGCTAGGGTGAGGCTCACCTGCTGCCCCACTGCCGTGTGGGGAGGAAAATGGATTCTTCACCAGCTGTTGAGCTGACGTCCCTCTCAGTTGTCAAAATAATGTTTCAGAGGAGGAAGTTGAACGAATCGGTGGCTTAAATGTGACAGTCAGTGAAGGCCAAGGTGATCATTCCATCATGCCACGGCATGGTGACAAATCCACTCTCCTGTGACACCTGTAATTTATAGCTGGAAGTTAATAAATGCAGCTTTTCACATCAAACATCTTAACATGTGCGGTTTCTATAATACTCCTGTGCAGACTTGAGTCCAGTATTCAGCTCTCCCTTCAAGATAAACATGAAGACAAACCCCAAAATTCGGCAGGGAAGGTCCTCGCCCCTCCTGGTAAACAGACTCAGAAACCTTTGCTTTTAAAGGCAGAGAGCACACAGGTAAGTTAAAGTCTATGGTTTATACTGACATCGTCTCGCCTCCCTTCCTTTTTAAACTGAGTAATGGTGTCCAGTCTCCTCTTCTTCTAAGGACACCAGTCAGCTTGGATGAGGGCTCACTCTAACAGCCCCATTTTAACTTCATTAGCCCCTGAAATACCCTCCCTCCAAGTGCAGTCATGCACACAGCACCCGATGTGGGTCCGCACATCACAAGCTAGGGACTTAACTCCAGTGTGACAGTCAGAATTCATGAAGTGTATAGCACAGTATAATAAGAATGGCTATATCCTTCCATACATGTGGCCTGGCCTCCATCTGACATCCATTTCTCTCTTTGAGAAATAAAGAAACTGAGACCCGAAGAGGTTCTATGGCTTGGCTGATATCCCACAGCATCAGGTTCTATTTTTGACTCTTGATGTTCTTTTTCAACAGCCCCACTCCCTTCCGAGTTGCCTTGCATGGTGGAGGGGGTACTAACAGGACATGTATCCCCAGCTCTTACTGATTGGGTCATCTGCAACAGAGACTCACACTCCATCTGTTCCAGTGTTTTCCTCATCCTCATAATGGGAAGAGAATGTCTGCTGTTCCACCTACTGTGCTAAAGATGGGGAGAGGGGTCCTTAGAGGAGACTGTAGTAGGACTTGAAAATGAAAACCGACATTAAATACCAGTGACTGACATTCTTTAACTAGCATTCTCTTCTTTTGTGTTAACTGAAAGCTACTTAAGGTAACATTTCTTTCATAATTCTGGCACAATTGAATATTTATTAAGAAAACTCTCTCCTGGGTGTCTCTAAATTCTTTGTTCCATGTTAGAAGTCCTGGGTGATGGAAGGAGTGTGGGTTGACCAATGAGTATTGAATTCTACAGGGTATGGTACCATGACCTGGCATGCCAGAGAAATGACAACACAAAAGATGTGGGTGGCCACGGCACCACCACAACCTCAGTGGCCAGCCACAAAGACAGAAAGAATCTTGGAGGAAGTTGGATTTTGGTTACAGGCAACCACAAGGAACTTGCGATCACAAGTTGCCACATGGTTGTAATCCATCTACTAAGAAGCAGATTTTCTTTGGGTGTGTGAGTCATTGTCCAAAATCTGTGTTCTCCTTTGAGTGCTTATGGGGTGAGATTATGTATTTATGCTTTATTCTTACAATTCTGGGAGAATGGAGTTCCACCATAAGGGTGACTTGGGACTTTAAGTTTGTGAAAACTGGGCATACTGGTTACGGTGGCTTTCTATGGCTTTTGCCTATTGGTTCGATCTCCAGGCTTACCAGTGGAGCTCATTCTTTTATTCTGGAAGGACCTATGGCTAGTGTCTGTCCATGCTACCTCTAGCTGACTCCCAGAATAAGGCCCATCGGGTGCTAGAGTAGAAGATTGGGTCACAGAGTCCAGGTCTGACCTCGAGTTCCAGCATTTACCCAGACCAGTGCTTTCACACCAAGTGTTTAAGAGCCCAACTTGACCCCCTTTCATAATCCTGTGGCTAAAAGTCATTTTCTAGCCCAATCTAGAATTGAAATAAACAAGGATCCCTAGTAAATTCCATGTTTAAACAACTTGAAAAATAAATTGTATTCCTCTTTTACAAAACAACAGGGGAAAGAGAAACCCTTCCAAGGATTTGAAATGAACTGGTGGGTGAAGCATAAGCCCTTCTGGTTTGATTTTACTTATGAAGAATATGTTACCTTATAAAACCCAAGTAATAATTCTAGATGGATTCGTGCAGACATTCAACAAGTGTTTATCCGCACTTGCTGTGTTCTGGGCTCAGTTCTACATACTGGGGATATAGTGGTAAGAGAAGAAAAAACAAAAACAAAAGAATCCCAGAATCTGAAAATCACAAGAACCACACAAATAGAGACCTGGGGTGGACTCCATTGGAAAGCTTAAAATTTATATATTTATTTATTAAATATGTTTTTATTGATTTTAGAGAGAGGAAGAGAGATGGAGAGAGAGATAGAAACATCAATGAGAGAGAAATGTCGATTGGCTGCCTCCTGCATGCCCCCTACTGGGGATGGAGCCCAAAACCCTGGCATGTGCCCTGACCGGGAATTGAGCCAGTAACCTCTTGGTGGAGGGGATGGCACTCAACCAGCTGAGCCACACCAGCCAGAACAAGCCAGTTCTTTGCAAACCACACTCCAGGAGGTCACTGCAAAGCGACTGATGCTGGAGCTTGAAATAAGTCTATCGGACGCTTCTGGAGTATAGAGGCATGTGTGCTCAGCTAGTCGGCACCCTTCACTCAGGGTGAACTTTAAGATGTTGGCTCTTCCTGGAATAAATGTAGGAAGACTGACACTACCAAGAAAGAGGCCGGTCGTTCCATGGCCTTGAGGCCCGCACAGCGTCTTCCCGCGTGATGTCTGAGCCTCCCTGCCTGTTCCCACCCCGCTGGGAGCATCCGATTCCCACAGTGCCAGCCGCAGTTGCCCCGCTCCACTGCCCCCGCTTGACTTCCAGGCGTTTGGGGATTCTGAGAGCACAGCCACTTGACATCAAAATAACCCATCAGCTTCAAAAAATAACAAGCTGAACAATTATAAACAAAACAGCTGCTTGAACCAACTGTGGGTTTTTTTACCCTTTAACGGGCGTCTCACCCACTGACAACTCTGGAAAGAGCCTTTGGATGCAGCTAAATAATGGATTTTTGTGCCGGGAATGACTTCATGGGGAAGGTGATTGACGCCTCCACGGGTGTCGGAGAGGCAGGCATGTAATTAAGAAGCCCGCGGATGTGGGCCGGCAAATCCCCCTCTGACTTCCGCACGCTGATGTGCGGAATAAATTTCACTCTTGGCATTTACACCAGCTTCCGAATTAACTGCTTCCCTCGTCTGCCCCCTTTTCCAGTGTCTGCGTTTTCCCTGGGTTTCTAGACATTAGCTCGGGCGGTGCTGACACTCAGGCCGCGGTGGGTTATCCGTTAAAGGATTATCCACGACTGTCATTAATCTGTTTAGGAGTTTTTGTCTTTAATTTATTTGTTGGTCAATGAAATAAAACCTGTGCAGGATTTAAACAAATAAAAAAATTCAGGAAGGGTCCTCGTGAAGCAACCAACTCCTGCTCCACGCCCTGCCCCCCGAGCCCGGCTCTGGAGGCCACAGCAATTACTCTCAGTCCGTCCGTCCTTTCTGACGGTTGCCCCATTTATCTAAGTGCTGTGCGTACCCCACTCAGTTCCCGTTGATCCACCTTTCACTGGCTGCGCTTTCTGTTATAATGGATCTCATTAAATCAACACCCTCCCCCACTTCCCGCCAGCCAGTGTAGTCGCATCACTATTTAGTCACTTTTACAAACATGACCCCCCAATAAACTTCTTGCAATCCTACCTGCGCTTCCATGTCTGCTTCCCAACAAGCCAGCAAATACCCATCAGCTTCAAAAAATAACAAGTGACACCAAGAGCACCCGAGAGAGCAGGCGGGAAGGCCGGGGTCGAACGGGACGATTCAGTGCCGGAAGATCCTGGGCCTCCTTATGCTAGTTGCAAATGTCAAAATGCCAATAAGAACGTCAACAAGAAGTCTTATGAGCCTAGAAAAGTTGACGCTGGTAGCCATGTAGAAAATCAAACCCGGGCAAGTAGCTGAGGAAACACAGGGGAGAAAAAAAAATCTATGTGAAGAGCTGGCTTTTCCCGGCGGGAAGACATTCTAGAAGGTCTCTGTAAGCAGAGCAGCGTAGACGGGAGCAAGGGCAGACGGGCAGACAGACAGACAAGTGGAGCAGAATAAATCACCCAGAACTAGTCCCGAGTACATACCGACATTTAGTGTATGGTGAAGATAGCATTTCAGATCACCAGAGCGATGACAAACTTTAATAAATGGCGCTAGGGCAGCCAGGCCACCGTGGGGGAAAAGTTAAAATTAGATCCACACCTCACACAACAGACAGGAATCAGCCCCGAGGGATCGGAGCTCCGAGTGTGGACGCCGAAGCCACGGACCTGCCCCACGTGCGCAGCACACGAGCGGGCTCTCCCACCTTCGTGGAGACGGGCGCCTTCCAACCAGGAAACGCCGGGACGCGGGAAAGGCCAGGACCGATAGGCCCGACTCCGTAGGATTACAAAGATCTCTCGCACAGGAAAAGTCACCACCAATAAAGCTAAAAGAAAATTGACGGTTGAGCGGTATCGTCACAACATACATCAGGGGAAACGGTTAATATTTCTAATATAAAGAATTTTTTAAAATGGAAAGAAAAGCAGCTAAAAATCTGATGGGAACATGGGAAAAGGCCATGAGCCGACCACTCACATACGAAACGATATCAAAATGGTCCCACAAACATGACAACGTTTTCAGTCTCACTCATTACAAGAGGTACGCAAATGAGACAGAGTCCATTTCCCACCGATCGGACTGACAAGGACTCACGACGGTGGCGATACGTTATTTTGGTGAAACGACAAGAAACCGGGTTTCTCCCGCGTCGCTGGCAGGAACGCAGGTGGTCAGGACGCGGAGGAAGGGACTTCGGGAGTTTCTCACAGGCTGCAAACGTGTTCACCTTGCGGTCTGGCGGCTGACCTGTGAAGACAAGGCCGTGCACCCCACACTGTCGGGGAGGCTCCCGTGCACCCCGCAATGTTGGGAAGGCTCCCGTGCACCCCGCAATGTCGGGGAGGCTCCCTCACGAAGGCTCCCCTGTCGTGAAACCCAGTCTGGGATGGAGCCGAGGCGGAAGGCTGCTCTGACGAGAGATTATTTGTTCCCCGGCCGCCCATTTCTTTGCACCCTGCTCCTGGCACATCAGAGAGGGCGCCCGCAGGCCGAGGGAGCCGGGGGATCGCAGGGCCCTGAGCCCCCGGCCAGCGGGGCTGCTCGGCAGCTTCCAGGGGCCGCGTGGGCAGCAGGCTGGCGCAGGGAGGCAGGTTCTGCCAGCTGGCGGGTGGGCAGTGCTTAAACAGTCCCCGGACGATCACACCCCCTCAGCAGCCCCTGGGGTTCACTCGCACCAGCAGCCTGGGTTGGAAAGCCGGCAGCCATAGCTCTCCAACGGCGGCCCTTGCGTCCCGTGCGCAGAGGGTCTCCCGGGAACTGCGGCATTTTTAGGCCAGTGGGTGCTTCTCGTCAGTGTTCAAATGCTGTCCTTGGGGGGAGGGGGCGCCATATGGCTAAGCCGCCCTGTCCCCCAGGGACCCCGAGGGGCATGATGACATCCTTCCAGATCCGGCTCCATCATTTTAATCTGGGGAAGGAGGCACCCCGCTGCTAATCCCAGCTTTGGGCCGCGGGCCCCCCGAAGGCGCCTGGCGGGGAATTCAATTAACGAGCCGCCGGCGGAATCACTTACTCGGTCGGCACAACCGGGGAGGCAGACTGGCAGCGGAGAGATGGAAATCGGAGGTGTCCACGCCGCTCCTCTGTCCTGGCCAGGGAGGGGGGGCCTTTGTTCTGGTTCGATTGTCAAGTCAAAGTTTCCACTTTCTTGTCGATTCCCATCTGTTTAGTTCAAGGGCCCTGAAGAGTCTCACCCTGTGGTGAGTTTTCTGGAATGTTTAGAAACTAAAGGTCTGTATTTTAAAACTTAAAGTCTGTGTTATCATTTAATGTTAATCAAAGTTAGAGATACCATCCAAACAGACTTTATTTAGTGTCCTGAGAGCCTTTGTCTCAATACTTCTTTAAACTGCCAGTGTCACGAGTTTTATTTATCTCAGAAAAAAGCAAACATGCCGCCTTCCTACTCCTTTGAAAGGAACAGGCGCACTTCTTAGAGTTATGTAACCAGAGAGAAAGCCTGGAAGACGGGAAATATCCCCCCCCCCCCCCCCCCCCGGCGGAGCACAGAGGCCGGGTGTTAGAGCCACGCGCCCCAGCCTCTTGTTCTCGGCCTTTGTATTTTTGCATTTTCCCCAAGGTTTTGCCATTTCATGGGCCGGGCCAGGCGGCCAGTGGTGATGTCAGGTGAAACTCATCTCTCTCGTCATGAATGTTCTTAGAAATAAAGCACCAGTGCAATCTCGAGGCTTTGTTTGCTTTCAAAAGCGGAGATTAATGATTTAAAATTCAGGCTGACCTACAGGAAGCTGAGGGGAGGGGCTGTGGCCTGAGGAAGCCGAGGACTCAGGCGGCGTGGACATCGGCCCGGACCCAGCCGCCCCGAGGACAGCTCGCAGTGGGCCCAGCAGGAGGGCTTCTGTCACAGGCGTCCTGGGGATGGGGACAGACACCTGGAACTTCTGTTTGGCACAATGCGTTGCTCACACCTTTGAGGCCAGCATGGAGATGTGACTCTTTCCGACTGGCGTCGCTGGGCCTCTGGGTGCCGGCAGGAAAGGTCACGGTTCTAAGGAGGCACCACCCTAGCTCGCGGCTGTTCACAGGGCTTCAGGGAACTGAAGGTAGCCTCTAAAACATCGGGGGCCCTCTCTGGGCTTCTTCCCCCAAGACCATGTGAAGGTTTTCACCTCCTGTCCATGGTCTGTAGGTCCCTGTATGATCCAACCCTGGCACGGCCCCCCCCGGCCACAGCACCCTCCCCGCGGCCCAGCCACAGGGCCTGCACCCCACCATGGACCCCCCAGCCCTGCAGGGCCTTGCAGGCGGCTTCTCACCTCCCCCTGGCCTCGTCCTCGGGACAATTCCTCCTGCCCACGGGAGCCTCCCGGTGAGGTCGGCTTCCTCACCACGTGCTCCGGCGGGGCCGAGCTCCGTTCGCTCAGAGCCCACTCCTGGCTCTACTCACGACTCACCTGGGTGACCGGTCAGTGACCAGCTCCCTTGCTAGACGTTGAGAAAACTGGCCAAACGAGAATCAGCTCGCGGGGTCTCCCGGCATCACCCGGGTGGGAAGGGACACGCCAGGACGCCAGCCCCTCCCAGGGAAGCGCTAGAACGACGGGGGGCCTTAGGGGTGTGTCACCGCTGGGCTCTCAGCGATGCCGCCGTCAGGGCAACACCGTCCATCAGACCAAAGCAGTGGTTAGCCCGGCTGCGGCCAGCCGTCGAGGCGCAGCGCCCTGGCGCGGGAGTGAGAGCAAACGCTCCCGCATAAATTCTTCACTAGCTGCCTTCGCGGTCCCCCCGCCACGCTTCTTCCTGCGTGTCCCCTCTTTAAGCCTCAGGCATCATTGCCAAGACGAAGCTTAACACCAGTTAATTAGCCATAAATTAATTACCGCCCTAAACAGGGCTGGAGATGGCTCCAGTGGCCGTTCAATTTAGACGGCTCATCGGGGGCTGTGTTTGGGAGAAGACCCGAGGACCGGAGCCCGGCCCGCACCCACGAGAGCCTCGTGCGGTGGCCCCTCTCGTGCCCCAGCGTGAGGATGCCGAGCGGTCACCTGTGTGGCCACAGCAGAGAGAACAGCGCTCGGGGAAATCGCCAGGACGGGCGACCTGCTCTCGAGGACCAGGGGCCGTGGCTCGGGGATTCGGGAAGGGCCGGCCCACGGGGCCTCCCTGCATCGCGGCTTCGGGGTGGTCAGCGCCGGCCTGGGCTGTCCTGAGCGTCTGCGTCTCCAGAGGACTCAACTGGAAAAGAAAATAGGGCCGTTTTGTACGACATGGGGAACGGCGCAGAGGACCATCTCGGGAGCTGGTTAATCAGATCTCGTCACGGCGAGGCAATAAAATAGGTCAAGCCTATGGGTTTAAAAGAAATTTTGGGTCATCCTCAGGCCTTCAATTATGAGGCTAACTATGCTATAAATTTAAAAATTAAAATGAAATTCAGTCACTGGGGCCTCTCCTCGGCACAGAGACTCCAAGGGCCTGCCGCTCCTGCCAGCTCCACTAACCCCAGCCTCAAATTTGGGAAGAAATCCAGATTTTTAAGAAAACTATTTAGAGAAAAATCCCAAAGAAAGACTAAAGTTGAACAGAGAGGGGAAAAAAATGTGGAGTTTTGCTCTCATCTGGGATGTGGAGGGCTGGAAAAAAACATCACTCCTGCCGTAACAATGAGAGAAAGAAGAATAAATTACAAAATCGCAACGTGTCTTCGCCTTCAGAGATCTGAGATGCAGACAACCGAGCGTCCCGAAATCCAGGGACACGCAGGCGGCTGCAAGGTGGGGCAGGGGGACCTGCCCGTCTGCTGCACAGCACGAGGAGAGGAGATGCCGAGACCCTCGAGCAGGTGAGGGATCCAGCTACAAGCCTGAGAGCCTGGGTGTGGCCTGTGTGAGGGCGCAGGGCCTCGGCAGACAGGAGGGCGTCTGGCTCACTGGCAGGCTCCTTTCCACAGACTTTGGAAAATGCTTACGGAAGGAGCCCGGGCTGGGGCACAGAGAGGCAGGAGATAGCTTTCTCAGGGGGCAGCCTAGAGGAAGGAGCAGCTGTGGACGCAGGAAAGGCAACTGGCCCCACCTAAACCTCACTCCATGGGGAGGGACCGCAGACCCAGCTCCCACAGAGCACAAGAGGAGACACGACCCACGGGGGCCAGGAGAAGGGTCAACATACAAGTCCCCTATTTTGGGGAGGGGAAGTGAACTCCAGGGTCCTACGCAAATGCCATCGAAGGCCTTTCCCGCAACGGTTGTGCCCACGACACAAGACAGCGCAGGTAACCTCTGCACCCGCCGCCTCCCCCAACCACAGCAAAATCACAACTAAAACCCAGAACCACCAGCACTCAGAGCCTCCTGAGATCCGACTGCACGGAGCCCGGCAACCAGGGAGCTGAGGAAGCACCGAGACCGGGAGGAGGGGCGGAGGTGCAGGCGGAATGGGGCTGAATTGCAGAGACACAGCCTCGGGCCCACACCTGGTGCCACGGGGTAAACCCAGAGGGAATCTCGGAGGCGGCGGAGTTTTCCTGGAAGACGGAAGGGTCCCAGCCCCACAGCAGGCCCCCAGCCCAGGGCTCCGGGCCAGGAAGAGACGTCCCCACAACCCCGGGCTGTGAAACCAGCAGGGACTGTCCCTGAGGGTCGCGGAGGCTTCGGGAGCCCCAGCAGCTCCTCTAAAGGGCCCGGCACGGACTCACTCGGACGCTCCCTCGGAGCCCAGCGCCGGGAGCAGCCGGAAAGGACCCGGGACACTCGGGGAGGAACTGACCTGCCTGAGATCCGGGCGAGAGGCGGAGGGCGGCTTCCTCCCGGGCAGAAGGGCTGGCGGAGGCCGTGGCTCCTGTGGCGAGTCCTCCCCGCACACAGCCCGCAGGCAGGCGCCATATTTGAGTCGCCAGCACCTGACTCACCTTTGGCCCCGCCCCGTGATTCCCGGAGGCCCCGCCCCCCACCTGCAGCTCATCCAGGCCATTTCCAGGGGCTTTTCTGTGCAAGTGGCCTCTCGAGCCTCATGCTTAGGACGTTCCTAAAATCTCTCAAACAAGCAGCAGCGGGCCCCATACAGTTTGATAAGTGGCCCCAGGCCTGGCACTAGCGGCAGCTGCATTGGCTCATAGCTGGGCCTCTCCTGGGCACCTCCAATCCCAGCACAAGGAGCAGCCAACTACGGTTTGCTGTGTACTCATGCTGGGTGGCCCTGGGCAAGGCCCTGGCACAGGCTGACTTTGCACCTCCCGGGAGGCCCCAGAGACAGTGCACCTGGGGGTCAGACTCCACCACGCTGGATTACAGCCCTACCACAGCCACGAGTGACACACTCAAGGGGCGCACTTGGTGAACACCAAAGCCCCACTGAAGTAAATCCTGATCCACAGGGGTGTCTCCAGCACAGCAGCTCTTTGGCCGTAGCTGCAGCTGGTCCTCACAGCCGATTGGCCTGGGGGTCAATTCCTCCCAGTGACACCAACAGCAACCAAGGCTCAACTACAACAGGACAGTGCACACAGCCCACACAGGGGAGCACCGAGAAGGCCCAGCTCAGGTGACTGGGGAGGCTGAGCCACTGGACCCTACAGGACACCTACTACACAAAGCCACTCTACAAATTCCAGGAGACATAGCAGCTCTACCTAATACATAGAAACAAACACCTGGAAGCAGCCAAAATGCAGAGGCAAAGAAACATGTCACAAAGGAAAGAACAGAAGAAATCTCTAGAAGAGGAACTAAATGAAATAGATCCAAGCAAACTAACAGCTACAGAGTTCAGAATAATGGTTATAAGGATGCTCAAGGAGCTTAGTAAGAGTATGAAGAAAATAATTGAGAAAATCGATGACATAATAAAGTACCAATTTGAAATGAAGGCTACACGAACTGAAATGAAGAATAATTTACATGGAATCAACAGCAGAGTAGAGGACGCTGAGAATCAAATCAGCAATTTGGAACATGAGGAAACAAAAAACACCCAACCAGAAGAGCAAAAATAAAAAAGAATCCAGAAATATGAAGACAGCATAAGGAGCCTCTGGGACAACTTCAAGAGGCCCAACATTCGTATTATTGGGGTGCCAGAAGGAGAGGAAAGGGCAAGAAATTGAAAACCTATTTGAAAAAATAATGACAGAAAACTTCCCCTACCTGGGGAAGAAATAGACTTACAAGTCCAGGAAGCACAGAGTCCCAAACAAGAGGAACCCAAAGAGGCTCACAGCAAGACACATCATCATTAAAATGCCAAAGGTTAAAGACAAAGAGAGAATCTTAAAAGCAGCAAGAGAAAAGCAGTTAGTTACCTACAAGGGGGCACCCATCCAACTGTCAGCTGATTTCTCAACAGAAACCTTGCAGGTCAGAAGAGAGTGGCAAGAAATATTCAAAGTGATGAAAACATGGAACTACAACCAAGATTGCTCTACCCAGCAAAGCTATCATTTAGAACTGAAGGTCAGATAAGATACGAAAAAGCTAAAGGAGGTCATCACCACCAGACCAGCACTACAGGAAATGTTGAAGGGTCTTCTTTAAGAAGAAGCCAATGAACAAAAGAATCTGACGAACTAAATAGATCCAGAGACATTGACGCAGGCAACAGATGATCATATTTCAGAGGAAAGAGGGAAGGGGGTGGAGGGTGGGTAGAGATTAACCAAAGAAGTTATATGCATATATGCATAACCCATGGACACAGACTATGACGGGGTGAAGGCCTGGGGAGGGGGTGGGAGTGAGGTGGAGGGGGTCAATTGGGGGGAAAAAAGTGGGACACCTGTAATACTTTCAACAATAAACATAAATTAAAAAAAAAAAAAAAAGGAGTGAGCGGGAGTAACTAGGCAAAGAGCGGGAGGAGGCCTCGCATGCTGAGGGTGATGTCACGGGGCGCCAGTCAGCCAAAGCTCGTTTTCCAATGAGGTCCTGGCCCCCAGTCCTCCCTTTCCTCCCCTGGTGAGCCGGGTTCAACCACCGAGAAACCTCAAGGCAGCTCAGTGTTTATCTCGGCCTCCCTTGGGGAGCTGCTCGGAAATACCCACGCTGGGCCCTTCTGGAAATCCTGAGTTAGCGCATCTTGGAAATGGCTTGGGCAATCTTCGTCCATAAGCCCTCAGATGATGCTCGGGCTCACCCAGTCTGGGAACTGCGTCTTTCCTTTCTCCCGGGTACCACCTGCCCCCCTGTGCCAGAGCGCCTGGCGGAGGCACCCCTAAGCCTGTCACACCAGCCAGCTCTAGGGCAAGAAAGAGCCTCCTGGGGCCGTGGGGGAGTGAGCAGTGACCCCTCTTCCCTTCCCACTGGAAACTCCCAGCAGTGGCGGCTGGAAGTTTCCATCGTTGCCAGATGCTCATGTCCACGGGGACTATTTGTCACTGGGCTTTATGGCTCCTACACACAGAATCTAGCAACAGGGTCTGGCCAGGGGCGACCCTGGTTGGGCTGGAGGGTGCGGGAAGATTCCACCTCTGGAAATTTGATATCACGCAGCTTCCAAGCTTTTAAACCCAGATTTTCAAATGAAAAGTGGATTGTGGCAATTTACTCAAACATAGTCCTGGAAACGAAACAGGTTAAATCATTTATGCAGTGGCCGTCCCGCACTCGGTTCCCACGCCTATGAGTCTCTCCCCACCCCTTCATCAGGCCTCAGGCTCACACATGAGCACACGCACACTCACATGGTCATCTTCACACACACTCACACACTCACACACACATACACACACATTCATACTCTCTCTCTCACACACACACACACACACACACACGGAGCTGCGGGCAGAGGAAGGAGTGAAGGTCAGGGCCACCACTGAGCCTTGTAAATACAGCATCATTCACGATAGTGTCCTGTCCCGATGGGTCAGCCATTTAGGGCTGCACAGGGCACCTGGTGTGATGATCTGGGTCCGGCCACACAGCTCCCTCTGTGACCATTTCTCTAGAAGAGAAATCATTCGACTTTGCGTTGAGGCTCCAACTTCCCGTCAGAGTCTGACTTCAGGCAGGGGGAGGGGAGAGCCCAGGGAGATGAAGACTGTACGTGGTGCCATGTGCAGTGTGTGTGATGGGCATGTACGCGTCCGTGTGCGTGTGCATGGGATGGCGTGTGGTGCATGTGGTGTGTGTATGGGATGCTGGTGGTGGTGTGTGTGTGATGTGTGTGGCGTATGTAGGGTGGAGATGTGTGTGATGTGTTTGGTGAGTGTGCTCTGGTGTGTCGGTTGGTATGTACATGCCAGGTGTATGTGGGTGTGATAGAAGTTGTGTGTGTTTGTGTTGTGGTGTGTGTGTGATGGTGGTGTGTGCATGAGGTGTGCATGTGGTTTGTGGCGCGACTGGGTGTGTACACATGGAGACACAGCCTCCAGAGTGGCAGGGCCATGACTTAGAAGGAAATTTCTCCCTAAACTCCCATTTTCCGGGTTTTCCCAATTTTTCAGGTTTTCTTCCTGAATGTCACTTTCCCAGCGTGGACCTGACCAAAGGTGGATTTCCTTTCTGGAAATAGAAATGATGTGATCCATACACTTCTGAGCAGCATCAGCAAATTCAACTTCAGGGCAGATGAAAGGGCACAATTCCCATCAGTTTTATGAACAATAAGATTCCAAAATATCGAAACAGCCCCTTCCCACAGAGAGGCCCCTTTCCGTCCTGGAGGGACTTCTTTGTCCAGGAAGAACTGCTTGAGTGACCTCTCTTATGCCGTGGGAACAATGTCACTAGCCAGCCACAGCCTTGGGGAAGCGGTGACTGGCGGGACCATCTTCGGTGGCTCGAAAGGTCCTGAGTCCTGGGCCTCCTCTCGCTGCCACATTGAGACCATCGCCTGTCACATGTCTGCCCAACCGGGCTCTGCCTCTCGGGAGCCCCTGTCACCTGGATGGTGCTGAGTCCAATGACATAGACCTTTCTGGACACCACGGACAGGAGCCAGTTAAAGGATTTTCTCTGCCCACCACCCCCTGTCGAGTACAACTTCACGCCCTGTCCAGACACTTCCACGCTGCGGGACCTCTGCCTGAAGGGGGGGCCTGCAATGCTGGGGGTGTCTCGGGGAGCCACCACGTAGCGACGGCTGGGTGGGGCAAGGGGAGGGGCTGGGACACCACAAGACACAGGCACACCCTGATTCCAGGTGAGGCCACTGCAACGCCAGCCCCGCCTCCCCTCCCACCGACCCAGCCTTTCGGATCCGTCACCTGCTCCGGCCACGCCCAGGCTCCACACCCGCCACTCTGCGCCCTCCCAGTAAGGACAGCTTCCCAGCCACTGCGTCAGGAACAGGCCAGGGACAGGGGCCGTTCCTGGGCCTGAGGGGCCATCGGCGAGTTGGCAATGGAGGGCGCGACCTGGCTTTGCAGCCCCAGGGCTCTGGGCACCCTCTGCATGTCCCAGGGTCTCAGCGCACCCCCCCCCCGGGGACGTGCCTCCCGAGGGAAGGTGGCATAAGTGAAATCATCAAGGGCGCGATGAGCTAATTAGCTGGCTGAGTGCCGGGTACCGGCTCCGGGTTGTTATTGTTAGTCCGGGGGGTGAATCGGGAGTGGGCATCCTCACGGCCGCTGTGCCAGCTTCAACCAGGCGCCTCATTACGTCCCAGGCTGCACCCTCACACCCGTCCCAGGCCAGGTCCACGGGCAGGAGTCATTATGGGCCAGCGGAGGAACCGAGGAGCAGATGGGACTGGCAGGAGCCAAGGTCCTAGAAACGGTCCAGACGCGCCCCAAGGCCTCCCCCCTCCCCCCACCGTCCGCCTGCTGCCCCTTTTCCTGCTCCTCACAGAAAAGCTCGGGAAAGAGTTGTCTACACCCCTGCTGACGGGCCCTTACCCTCCACTCACCCTCCACCCCATTCCACCCAGGTCTTCTCCCCACCATTCCCCACATCCGACCTGGTCAGGGTCACCCACGACCTCCCGCTGCCAATTCCAGCGGCCCACTGACTCCCGAGCCGTCTGTCCTGCCCCAGGGTGTCCCTGAGCTTCCTTCCTCGTTTACCCAAGTGCCTCCTCTCATCTCCGCTTGGCTGTCTCACAAGCATCTCACAGCCACCCTGTCCCAACACCCCCGCTCCTCCGCCAGCACGGCCCGGCCCATGGGGGCAAAGCACCCACCGGAGACCAGGCCAGAGCAACGACCTCCTTCTGGACTCTTCCTTCCCTCGCGCCCCTCAACCAACCCACCAGCACATCTCGTCAGCTCCACCTCGAAAATATACCCAGAATGTGACCAAGTCTCACCCCACCAGGAGCACACGAGTCCAGACACCCTCACCTCTCCCTGACCAGCAGCACCTGCTAACAGGGCCCCCTCGTCTGTGCCCCCCTGTCACCTACCTGCAGCTTAACTTGGGTCATGTCACTGCCATGCTCAAAAGCGTCGGACCTTGGCCTCCTTGTCTATAAAAAGGCTTCGCCCATCTCAGCTCTGAAAACTGCAGCTCAGCCTTCCACGGCTCTGTCCTGCACCCCCAGAGTGTTGGGGGGAAGCAGGAGGTGACCGAAGGACCTAGAGTTGTCTAAGTCTCGGCTCTGCGTGCCGGTGACAGGCCCACATCCGCATGGTGTGAAAGCCGGGGCGATGTCTCAGCAAGACGGTGGGAAGAGAGGAGCTGGGCAGGTCACGGGAACCACGGCCCCCGCGTCTGCCAGAGAGAGCGGTGTCCCGGGGGAGCGGGCCTGTGGCTCGTGGCTGGACTGCTCACGCATCTACTGCTCATGGAGGCTCTGGACCAATGAAAGGCTCTAGGAAAAGGTGCTTTATCACATGTCGGGGGAGACTCCTTGGAAAATCTCCATAACGCCACGAGGAAAGGCGTCTGCCGGCGCCCACGGCTAACTCAGGGAACGCTGTTTCCATTTCGGGGCTCCGTACTGGCTGCCTTTTTCAGGCTTCCTCATCGCTTGTCAGCTTCAGTTTTCGCAAGGAAAGGAGCAGCGAATGCAATCTGCGAGAATTCGCATCACAGCTCGAGAAAGCGAGTT
The DNA here is from genome assembly GCF_054644295.1 of Miniopterus natalensis. Lineage (NCBI taxonomy): Eukaryota > Metazoa > Chordata > Mammalia > Chiroptera > Miniopteridae > Miniopterus > Miniopterus natalensis. The sequence goes on along the minus strand of NC_142088.1, from coordinate 2,808,600 downwards.
TCACTAACGCAGGCGGCTGCTCATTTCAAGCGCAAGGGAGAACGTGCCGTCGGGAGGAGCCCCCAAACCGCCGCTCAGGCGCATCCAGAACCGGGCTCCAGCGACGGGAACGGTCACGGTCTCGAGAGTCGTCACCAAGGGGAAACGGGGGCCTGCAGGTGTGAACAGTGTGCAGTGAACAACTTGCTTCTCTGCTCTAAAGTTTATAAATAAACAAGGGAAGCAAACTCTAGCTGGGCCCCTTCACACGTCGGTCGTGCTCGGGGGCAGAGCCCTGAAGACCAAGTCAACGGGGTCTCGTGATCAGTGGATAAAAGTTAGGGAGCCTCCAACCCTTCCTCAGAGGCCAGTCGGCCCCGAGCTCACGCTTTCTCCATCCTGCTTTGTCCTACGCTGCCACCTTAGAAACGGGAGTTCCTGGTCCCACCCGGCCCTGGGCCGGTATCCCCAGAGGCCCTGCCGTGTCCTGGGCAGTGTACTCGGGCCAACGTCCCCACCGTCACAGAGCTCACCCCAGATCAGGGGTGAAGGCAGGGCAGCCCCGGGGTCTCCTGACACGATGGGGTCAGATACAAAAAAACAGAATGCAGTGGGGTTTGGAGGGAGGGAGGGCCCCATTCGCTTCCTGCAGTGCGCAGAGATGACCTGAAGGAGATGACATCTGGACCGGGCGGGGCCCGATGGTGAATGGCAGAGATGAGGAGGGGCCGCGAGGAGCCGCGCCAGCCTGTGCCAAGGCAAGAGGTGGAAAAGCACACTGAAAGACAGGTGGCTGTCTGGCCTGGCCGCTGGGAAGTGGGCAGAGCAGAGGGAGAGAGGAAAGGGGCAGGACCCCCAGAGCCAGGGCCCTGAATGGGGCACTGCGGGACCTGCGCTGGATTCAGAGTGGAAGCCCTGCCCTCGTGGGGGCTGCTGTCTGAGCTCACAGAGCTGGAGGGAGACTCAGAGGCCCCGGAGAACCCCACCTTCTGGCATCACTGTTATTGCCACTCTCCTGGGCTCACCCCGACCCCAGCTCGGGGGCACAGAGCTGTTTCTTTGGCAAGATCCAAACTGAGCAGAGGTTGGCCTCTCGCCTCCAAAGACCACACACACGTCATATTTCAAAGGTTCGCCACACCCTCTGGCCTTCTTACGTCTAAGTGTCAGGCTTGAATGAAGCTGTGGGCCCTCCCTCTCACCAGTAACTGCCCGGCCACACAGAAGTGTGGGCGCAGCCGTGGGCGCCCTCGGCCCCTCCTATTTCCCAGGGCTCGAGACGGGGGCGCTGGCCCTGGGCTGGGCACAGCACTACTGTTCATGATTCATCTGCCCGACGCGAACGGTTGGATTGTGCTCGACCAACCTGTGATTCTGGATCAAAATAATCAAGAAAAAACAATTATTCGGAGATTGTGCTACAATTACCGTAAGCACTGCAATCGCTATACTTATAATAATTGCCACTTAAATGAAATCCAAAGGCAAAAGGCAGCTCCGGAGTCTGCCACGGTGGCCCAGGTGGTCTCCGTGAAGTACACGGTCCATGGCACCGGGCAGATCCTCGTGACCCTGCTCTCCCCGTCTGTCGTCCCGCCCCTGGGCCCTGTGGCTTCCAGACTCGTGGACGGACCCGTTTCCTCGCGTCTCGCTCACACTTCTTCCCTCGTCGGCTTCTCAGCTCTAGCAGAAGTCCAACCCGGCTTCCCCAGCTCCACCTCCTTCCAAACCCTCTTCCTAGAGTCCCAGGGGAGTTGCCCTCTGATAGAACAGCCCAGATCAGGTGTTGCCAGAGGCTCACCTGTTTCCCTCCTCCCAGCGCACCTGCAAAGGCCTCCTCGGCCCTCCTCTGCCCCCAGCCGCTCTGCACAGCGCCTGCTCTGCCCGGGGCCTCCCACAGGCAGCTCTGGAGCCTGAACTGGTTTGGCAACACCACCCCCACCCGCGGAAGGAGCTTAAAGTCTCGGGGCCCCTACGTTGTACGAGCCGGAGCCTGGGAATCATTTCTTTCCGAAGCATCCCAGCCGATTCTGACCCTCAGGTCAAGCCCGTGGGCACGGGCCACCCCACGGACCCGGATCATAGGCTCCTGCAGCGTCACCCCAACCTCATTTCTTCAGCAGGCGTCCTGAGAACTGCCCGCGGGCGGGCGCCCCGCTAGGTGCCGAGGAGGTGGGGGAGGGAGCGTAGGAGAAACTTAGACGCGGCCCCCGCGGTGACAAAGCTCATTGTCAAGGGCCACTAACAGAAAGGTGAGCAATCAGTCCGCCAGGGCGGCCGGCTCTCCGTTCACGCGACCATCGGATTCCGCTGGAGCTCAGCAACGGAGGGGAACCTCCTGGAAGCCGCGTGGCTGCCCAGAGCCCCCTCTGGAGGGCGGCTGACCAGACGGGCGAAGAGGGGGTCTCGCACCCCGCGGCCGCTTCTCCTCGGTCTGGGTCGCACGCAAAGCCGTCTGAAGGCTGCCTCATGGCCTTAAAACGGATTTATAAAATCAGCCTCCGATTGTTGCCTGTTTGGGTCGCCTCCGATCTTCCCCTGTTCTAAACATGCTGCGCTTCCTGCAGAATCAAAAACAGCGTTTCCCTCAGGAGAATTCCACGGCGTGGGACTGCCCTCGGAACGCTCCGCGTTTAACTTGGACAGCTTTTTACTTAATCTAGTGCAGTTTGAAAGGGGGAAATTCAATTATTACTTTCATTTCTATTCAAAACGAATACGGGGAAACTTTAAAAAATATTTATGGGCGCTTTTTAACTCTCTACTTGAGAACGCTCCTTGTCTTTTAATTATTAGTCTGTTGAAGTGTTTAGACAGACATACGGCGACCCCTCCTCTCCCTCCCTCCACTTCTCGATTCCAATGTTTTTAATCTTATGGAGCCATGGACCCTTTATCACACGTGTGTAACACACACGCCGGCCCGCTTTTAATCTGCTGTTTGCCGCTGGCTTTGAACAGGACGCGCCTGGGGACGCTCAGGTCTCCTCCGGGCCAGTGAACCTGCGGGACGCTGCCGGTGGCCCTGCTCGGACAGCGGCCTCCCTTTGCTAAATTATGCCTCTGAACCGCTGCGTATTGAACAGCTCCTGCTGTGCCGTCCCATCGTTTATGTCCTTTCAGCGCCTAATTAAATGCTCGTTGGATCGACTCCTCAGGGGCCGCTTTGGGGGCACCGGATGCTTTGTCGCTCTGTAGGCCGCACCAGCTCCTCCGCCCGTCCAAGCGGCCCCTCTCCCTGAAAGTCTTACTTCGGTCGATGGCGACGCCCGGCACCCAGGTACCTAAACCGGAAAGAGGGAAGGCAGCCGGTCCCCCCTCCCTCACGCCACAGAGCCCGTCCAAGCCTGCCTCCTGGTGTTTCATATCACATGCTTTTTCTGTTGTTGGAGGGAAATTCATGTGACCATTTTGGAAGGTACACTTCGGTGGCATTTAGTGCGTCCACAGCGTTGGGAGCCCTAACCTCTCCGCAGCCCCTGAGCTGCTCCGTCACAGGGAAACACCCTGTGGCATGAAGTGACCCCTCCCCACCGACCCCCCCCACTCCATCCACCCGGAAGCCACCGGCCAGCCCCTGCCTCCACGGATTTGCCTGTTCTGGGTACAGCACACGAAGAGCCACACCACCTGCGGCCCACGGTGACCGGTTCTTAGGCAAAGTCCCTGTGGTGGTTAATTCTATGTGCCAACCTCGTGGGGCCACACGTGCCCAGACTTTCTGTCAAACATCCTGAGAATCCCTGAGACTGTTTCCAAATGAGACCAACGTTTGAGTCGGCAGACCCAGCAAAGCCGTCGCCCTCCCTGATGTGGGTGGGCCTAGCCAATCAGTTAAAGATCTGACCCTCCTGAGCAAGGGGCATCCCTCCTGCCTGTCGGCCTGCTTGGAGTCGGGACTTTGGATTTTTTTCCTGCCTTTGGATGTGAACTTGTGACAGGCAGTTAGACAGACATGAGCAGAGCAAGGGCGATGGGCCAGGTACAGAAGGTCACCAGGGAGAAAGCCCAGATGCCTAGCACAGGACAATTGTAGGGCAGGGTGGGACCTCGCCCCCAGGGTGGCCTTTCCGCCCCCCCCCAGCATATCCCTGGTCACGAGGTTTGGACCCCCTGACCTTTCCTCCCTAGAGAGCGTCTAGGCCTCAGTTGTATTCCAGCTCCAGGCCCAGAAAATCAGCAAAACCAGCCGCAGCTGACCTCAGGCCCAGCTGCATTGAATGATGGCCGGCCCTGGTGCCAATCAATCAATCAATCAATCAATCAATCAATCAGTGGAGACCTAGACCCTGAAAGGACACACCTGGAAAGCTGCTGAATTTTCTATTGAGATCTTCCCCTGGAACCTCCCCTAAAATCTCCTCCCTTAAAACCATTAGGACGGAGGACTCTGCACCTTCCCTCCTGGGAGCACGCCTGGGCCTTTGTCTTTGCCTTTCCCTGTGCCCCCCCAACGTTACCATCACCTTCCTCACTCCCCAGCTCCAAGGGCCCTTCCTTTGCCTCTGTAACTTGTTTCCTAAGCCCGTGTCTTCCAGGAATTACGTCTTGCACCTCCGTAATTTCACCAAATAAATGTCCTCTTATAGCTGGGGCCTTGGCTCTGAATTCTTTCCCAGCCAGAACCCAAGTTCCAAGGCTGCCGAACCCAGGCCTGGTCCGACCCCACGGCCTCGCACCTGGCGCCGTTCCCACCGCCTACAACAAACTGAGATAGCGTCTCTTCCCCGCTTCCGAGACTGCCCGCCTCTGGGGACAAGCGACACCAGCGGCTCCTGAGTCTGCCGCTTGCCGATGCCGGTCTCGGGCTATTTGTTCCGGTTTCCCGGGGGCCTGACTGCTATGAGGAGAACAGAACACGAGTACACTGGTTCTGCAGAAAGACTCCGGGGCCTAGAGGAGCAGAGAGAGCTTGACGAAGCTGACGGGGTGGCGTCGGGACCGGGGTTCGAGACCAGACCTCGGACAGCCCGGGGCTCCGGGCTCAGCCTCTTGAGCACTCCAGGCTGCCGTCCTCACTCCTCTGCTCGCCGGCGTGGTCGTGGCTCATGACCGATGTCAGGTGATCGCTGAAGATGACTGACTCGAGATGCCAGCAGTCCCAGCGACAGAATGTAAATTTCTTTAATGTCAAAAGGTGACCCCAGCACGGAGACACCCTGATGTGCTCCAGACGCCGGCGGCTTCTCACGCCTGGCAGAAACCTCGCGCCCCGTGTGCGCACCTCCCGGCCTCCGAACAGCACAGGCCAGGTGTCTCCTGCCTTCTGCAGACACCTGGCTCCCGTGTCCTCTCCCACGGACTGTGTCTGCATGTCCTTCTGCCCGTCAGTCACCACTTCACAGGGACCATCACGCACCCAGCTGTTTAATTAGAAAGGGGCCTCGGGCCTCGCTGATGAGGGGCTGGGGTTCTACCACGGGGATCTCGGCAAGACGTGCCACGTTGAAGCCCAAAGGAGGCCCAGCAGTCTGGGGTAGCTGTGCGAGACCCAGTCCCGCCGCGAGCCAGTGAACGCCACTGGAGAGCCCCCAGGCGCAGGGAAAGGCCGGCTGTGCACATGCGCAGCTGCTGGTTGACTAGCGTGGCCGGGGTCGGACACCTGCCTGCCAAGGCTGGTCCTACAGCAGGGGAGGCCCGGACCCCTCGGGTGAGGCCACCTCGGGGGTGACGGGTCGCAAAGAGGAAGCACAGCCGGGAGAAAGGAGACCGTCTGCCAGGGAGAGAGTGAGGGCGACAGAGACCAGGCCGGACTGCGTGCCTGTCTGTCGGCCGGCGGGAATCTGAGGAAAAATCATTTCGTGTTGGGGCAAAGCTGGGGCTGGGGCCAGACTGCGTTCTCCAGAGGGGCAGGATTTCCAGCCGGGTCAACAGCGGGGCGCAGAGCAGAAAAGAACATTATCAAGCGGGGGGAGCAGCTTTACGCTTGGGGAAGGAGATTCGCCCAGTGTTGCGCTTGGCGACCCCGTCACCTGAAACGATCCAGGTCTCAATTTTTCCATCTGTAGAATGGGCTAACGGTGCGCATCCACCACTGTGGTTGTCAGAATGAAATAAAGAGATTTGTTTTGCAAACTAGTGTTACATTGCACCAGCGAAGTTAAGGCCTGAGCCCCGGGCTGGCCCAGGGTAGAGTGAGAATAGCTCCGTGGGCTCCTAACTTTAATTGCAGCGAGGGCTACTGTGCACTCGATGGCACTGAATCCTGCAGCCGTGCCAGGAGGGGTCGTTGGGCCTCCCGCTACTGCGCAGGGGCCCTGAGGGCCCCGGGAATGCGTTCCCCCCGGTCCACAGCCTGTGCCAACAGCGTCCCGGGGCCCCACTCTCACCCCCACTGCCTGGCTCCGCTGAGCCTGCTGTTCTCTGTCGGTCTCTACCTGCGGGAGGTGTGAAAGGAAACCAGCCCGCCCCCCTAAGCTGACTCCTGCACACGGGCATTTCTGTGCATGGCCGGGGCTGGACATGACCAGCGTGACAACCAGGACTCGGGACCAGCCACTTGGCCTCTCCCACCTGGTTCTGTCCCCTGGTCTCGGCCAGGGCCTGCTCTGGGCCCCCTTCTCCGCTTTCCCAGCCACCGTGCCAGGCCAGCGGAAGACAAGCTTCCCGAGGCTCCCTGCAGCCTGGAATGTGTAATGAAGTCACCAGCCCGCGGAAGAAAGGCCTCTGTGTCTGCGGTGACGGGGCTCGGCTCTGGGACCGGCATAATGCAGCTCTGATCCTCAAATATAAAGTGGTGACTGTTAGGGACGGCTTCTGGCCTGGCAGCCCTGAGAGGGGATATTTCATTGCTGCTCTGTGAGTTCCCTTGTGCCCTCTGAATGGCTCTGTGGCTTCACGACCACATGACGGCCTGTTGTTTTTCTGTCAGGATGGTATGTGCCACCCGGAAGGAAGAGCCCTGACTTGCACTCCCCCTCACCCCCGGCCCCGTGAACCAGGGGGCAGCAGGTGTGCACTGTGGGTAGAGGGGCCTCTAGGGGGGTTTGGCCTCAGACCCAGAAAGCACGCTCCCACCTGCAGCGAGGACCAGAGATGTCACCCTGTCTCTGGTCCTGGGGACAAGGCCACGGGACCTGTGGACGCCAAGTTGGACGCCAATGGGACAAAGGGTCGGGAGCCAATGCCACGTCCACCAGGCAAAGCCAGAGTCAGGGCCAGGCCAGCTATGGGGTGAGCGCAGAGTGAACCTGGCCGACAAGAGTGACCCGGGACCCGCACGCCACGCCAAGGCCACTCCCACCGCAGCGAGCACCAGAGGCAGGCCGGGCCTGAGCGCTCAGGTCCGTCTCGCTCAGCTTCCCACACGGGCCCAGGGCCACCTCTGTCGGAGCCGCGACATGAGTCTGTTCACTCGGAATCCTGGTTCCCACCCCTAACCCCTCGAAAACCAGCTCCAGCTCCGGCCCAGGACCTGTGCTGTGAAAAGAGCTCTGGGCTCACCTGAGCTCATGAAAATCTGGGTTTTAACAAAGGGGTCGGAACAAGGGCACAGGCTGCTTTTTCCAGGGAGTGGGAAGATGAGAACTTTGCAAACTACTCAAAACGGATCTCCCTCCTCTGGTTGTGCTTATTTCCCTGGTCCCCTTTAGACTCCTATCCCACCCACCCCCATGAAGGCAGCCATGCCAGAGGGTCAGCGCGTCTTTTAATTTAGGGCCCTGTCCCCACGGAAGCCTCTGGCCGTCTTGAAGCTGCGAGCCTCTGATCCCTGGAAAGTGTCTCCTCTCCTCCGTCTTTGCCTCTGTAATTACTTGCTTTGGAGTTCCCGTAGGACTTTGATCATTTGGGCGCCCTCCAATTTTCTAGGTACCCCATAATATAGCCCAGGAGAAACTGCTGTGAGTTTATGGTTCATGCTCTCCTAATAAGAGCCCTTTTGACTAGGCTAATTATTTTAATAAGCCAAATCTGCCTTCAAATAGACAGGTTCCTAAGTCATTCTTCAGAGACGTCTGTAAAACATGACGTTAATGACTGGTGCCCTGAGACGGCGACTCGGTTTCATCATCGCGAATGTCCATGTTCCTCCCACAGACTGACACCGTGCTGGGGCCTTGGGGGCCCCCGGTGCAGTGGATAACGGAGGAGCCGTGCTGGGGATGTGGAGTCTCCATGGTGATGGGTCCTAGGAGAGACCCGGTGTCATCTTTTCATAGATGAGGCCTCCCAGTACTAGGACAGCTCATCAACTGCATATCTGTTCAGATCTTTTGCTGATTTTTATTGAGTTGTGTTGTTTGTTTTTTAATATGTCTTTACTGATTTCAGAGAGAGGAAGGGAGAGGGAGAGAGACAGAAACATGGTTGATCAGAGAGTCATTGATCGGCTGCCTCCTGCATGTTCCTGACCGGGAATCGAACCCTGATCTCCTGCATCCGAGGCCGACGCTTAACCGCTGAGCCACGCTGGCTGGGCTTGAGTTGTTGTCTTAATATCAAGGTTTATTTTATATTTTTTAAATATATTATTGTATTAAAAATAAACATGCGATAAAATGGACTTTTTTGTGTTCTGTGAATTGGTTCTACAAATATGATTTCATGTGACCACTCCCACACTTAGGGTACAGAGCAGTTCCCTCACCCCCAGACGCCCCCCGGCTGCCCCTCCAGCACGGCCTGCTCAGCACAACCCACCCCCTCTCTGGCCTCAGGCTGGTGAAGCACTGCCCACTACCACCTCCCAGCCCCCACGGTTAGAAAAGCCCTCGCCTCCTGCGTTAGGCCCACGGAGCCTTCGGATGACGTACCCAGGGCCCGCCTCGTTAGCACCTGCGAAGGTGGAGAAACAGGCGGAAGGTGATGATGACGGCCCTGCCCCACGGCCCGGGGGTCACGGACGGGCTGGCGAGGCCTCAGCTTCACTCACCACGCAGCACGACCCTCAGTCTGCCAGGGCTGTCCCAGCAAAACGCCACAGGCTGGGTGGCTTCGACCTCAGGAATGTCCTCACATCTGGAGGCTGGAAACCCCAGCTCAAGGTCCAGGGAGACCCTTTCCTGACCTGCAGGTGGCCGCCTTGTCCTCGCGTGGCCTTTCCCCCTACGGTCCGAGCGGGGGGTGGGGGGTAGAGTGGGCTGCTGCTGCTCCCTCCTGTAAGGACACATCCTATCCGATTCAGGGCCCCGCCGCGTGACCTCGTGTCGCCTGAATTACCGCCTAAGATTCCGTCTCCCAGGACAGTCACACTGGGGCCAGGGCTCCCGCCTGAACGGGGCGGGCGCCACACGTCATTCAAAGCGGGCGGCCCGGCGTGAGAGGAAAGTCACGGATGAGAGAGTGACCGGGCCTTGGGCCTGGCCCGACGTCTTGGGCGGGGGCAGAGGGGCCGTGGCTGCTCCACCGCCCTTGGGATTAGAGTCTTCGCATGTTTCCTTCCCCTTCCGACCGCCGGGCTCCACCGCCTGTCATCTATCGGTGCCTCTGAACTGTCGCGAACCAGTTCCAACCCTGTTACGCAGAGATGTGGGTCAAATCGTACCTCTGTGGTTTAGTCCTTTCTTTTTTAAAAAATTAAATTTATCGGCGTGGCATTGGTCCATAGGATCATACAGGTTTCAAGTGCGCTTCTCTATGATACAAGGTCTGCGTGTTGCCCTGTGGGCCCACCCCCCACCCCCCGAAGACGTAACCCTTCCTCGTGTCCCATGCTACAGGCTAAACCTGGTTTTGTCACATCATAGCCGATGGATGGCCAAAAGGAAAGCAAATGCTGGCTGAGCATGAAGATTTCGGTTCATTTCTGCAGCTGACGGCTCTCCCTTGCCATCTTTATCAGAAGCCCCCCCAGCGATTTCCCGCTGAGGTGGGGACTTACAGGCACGTGAGGGCCTGCCTTGCGCCAGGCTCTGGGCCACATGTTTTCACGTGGCATCTGGTTTATCCCCCCCCCCCCCCGTTGTCACCAGCCCCTCTCAGGGCTTTCCCAGAGGCCGGGTGGACATTCTATGCCGGCGTGGCAACCGTGAACTTGGCCGGGACCACTTCCGATCGGAAGGAAAGAACCTTGTCCCCTCTGTGAAAGGAGCCTGGCATTTGCTTCCAGCCATCCATCACCACCCGTCGACGTCTCTTAGAAACGTCAGGCTCCTTGGCAACTCCCTAGCAACCGAAGCTTACCTGAAATTGCACCCGGCTTCCCCGAAATCGTTCTCGGAAAGGACTGGTTCCTTCCCAGCATTTTTACCCTCAAGGAAATAATCTCTCTTTATTGCTTTCCCTGATCACAGAGGTAATACAAACTTGCCTGAGAAAATTCAAGCGCTACACGGACATGCAAGTAGGGCTCCCGGCTGGTTGGCGCTGCGCTGCTCCCGGCCCGGCCCTGGCCCCGCCCCCGCCAAGGAGGCCCTCCCAACAAACGTTGTTAAACGGGGTGGGTTTGCTGTTGGGGCCACTGCTGTCAAGTAGACTTGGAAGTTACTCTCATGGGCTGTAAGTAACATCTATTTTGGGTGTCGAAAATAGAAAATGACGCCCGGCAGGTGTGGCTCAAGGGTTGAGGGTCCTCGCGTGCACCTGGAGGTCGGCCAGTTCGACTCCCGGTCAGGGCACAGGCCTGGGTTTCGGGCTTGACCCCCGTCGGGGGCCTGCAGGAGGCAGCTGATCGATGACGTTTCTCTCTCATCAATGTTTCTCTCCCTCTCTCCCTCTCCCTTCCTCTCTCTGAAGTCAATACAGACATATTAAAAAAAAAAAGAAAGTTACTACGAGAATGCTTGAATTCTAGGCTGTGTTTATTATTGTCTTTTCTATCTCAAACAATAGATGTTCCCTTTATCCTGAACTTCAGCTTTCTACCCTCCAGAAAGTGCATTTACCATGAGCGGCTGGGGGTGAGAGCAGGGCAGGATAGGCCGGGGGGAGGCTACGGGCCAGCCTGCTCGGCCCCACGGGCTGCTCTGTGAGGCACCGAGAGCAAAATAAATGAACAGGGAGGACTCAGGCGACGTTACTCAACAGCTGTCCTGCAGACAAGATGGGCTCGAATCTTCTGAACCCGAAAATAACCAAGCTGCCTTTTAAACCCCAACGAGGCGCTAACCGGTGCCGTTAAAGCTGGGAGGAAAACTGAGTCACCGGGCCGTCTGTCCGGGCCCGCGCAGTCCGGAGTCATTCTCTCTCGCTGCGGGGCCTGAGCGGGCGCGTCTCGCGCTCACCCGCACGGAGGGACTTTGGGTGGTCGGTTGGGATCCGGCCTCTGGCTGTAGAAAGCTTAGCGCCTGAACTCTAGTTTTCCGTATCTAGAGTAAGTCGGCGTCATAGAACACGGTCGTTTATCTAGACACGACTGAAACGGTGCTGAAATGATCGTGAAGCCCGCGGAAGAGCTATCAAAAAACACCCTGCCCCCCCGCAGTTATTCAAGAAATATTATTAACAATAAATCCTTGCATCAGGTCTGTCGCCCAGATGGGCGAGAGCATTGTGTTCATAGCGCATGGAGGCTGCAGAGGAAGAAAGAAAAAGGGAATAACTCCTTGATCAAACACTTTGCTCGACTCTGAAGATGCCCAGATTAACGAAGACAAGCAAACAAATAACAATAGCTCCCGGCTTGCGCCGGGCCCCTGCGGGGCCTTGCGAGGGCGGCGAGCGGATGCCCGGAGGAGGCACGGGCCCCGGCGGCTGGTCGTCAGGAACGGCCGCGAGCTCCTCTGCCAAGTGCCCGCTTAGCTATTTTTCATTTAAAAAACAAAACAAAACAAAGACTCAGTTTGTGTGAGTTTCCCCGGAAGCTGTCACAGATCAGCACACGCTGATGACTTCAGACGCCGGGGATGTGTCCCCTCGCGGCTCCAGAGGATCACGTCCGGCCTCGGGGTGTCGCGGGGCCACGCTCTCCCCAGGGCCTCCCGGGAAGGGTCCTCTCGCCCCCTCTCGGACCTGCCGTGGCCGCAGCCCTGCGACCCCCTTGCCTGGCAGAGGCGTCGCTGCGTCTCTGTCCCAGTCTGCACGTGGCTTTCTCTCCTGTTTGTCGCTGTGTCCCCAGGTCCGTCTCCTAGGGCCCCCCCAACCCAGTACGGCCTCCTCTGAGCTTAATCACGTCTGCAGAAGCCCTCTGTCCAAACACAGCCACACCCCCAGGTTCCAGTGGACATGGATTTGGGGGGAACACTCTAACCCAGTACTATTGTAACTGGCAGCGTTTGTTTTAAACTGACACCCGAACCTCATATTCGAGTCACAGCGGGGTCCATTTCTGATCCATTTTGGGGGGGGCGGTTGAACCTGGAACATTTCTCACGCATGTAAATATTCCAGTGTAAAGAGCAACCGGGATCGACTTCAAGTCGACTAGTTCTCAGGGGGAAACTGTGCCTTGAAAACAGGACCTTAGAAGACAGGAGCCCCTGGTCCGGAGCCTCATTCCTGCCGCAGGGTGACCGGCCAGCATCCCTGTTTGCCCAGGACTTTTTGTCCCAGTTTTAAAGTTCTGTGTCCCTGGAACCCCACACTACAAGAAAGGGAAATGAAAGGCACCTTGTTGAAGAATATACTCGGGAGGATCCTAACTGTGATTTTGTTTTAAGTGCTCACGCGTAGAGAGAAATTCTCTCCCGAAATCCTCTCACAGGCGGGGCCGGGTTCTAAGGGGCGAGAGTAACTTCGACCTGCCAGGTGGTGCCCTGTTAAGCAGGTCTTGTGTGAAGACTAGTGTAGAACCCCCTCCAGCCTAGATCGCTGACGTAGACAGGCCCCCGGCAGCCAGGGTGCCGTAGCCTTCGGCACCCGGGGCCCTTGCTCCGATGCTTCTCCGAAAGCAGGAGGCTCCGCGGTGTCTGAGCGCCAAGCAGGCCGCGCCGGGCACGGCGAGCCTTTGATATGGGCCCCCAGCCCGGCAAGGTCACATCAATGACGCATCATAAGAAGGGTTTAAAGTCTTCATTTTAGGAACCTTCGTAAAATGCATGTAAGTTGTGAACCAGTTCATCGGGCAGCCAGGCAGAGGAAATTCATTTCCCTTGAAATTATTTACTGTTCTGACCAAGCTGTCTCAGAATCAGCAAATTATAAAATTAAATCAATTTTGCTTATTGCACGCAAGTTGAAATGTATCGGTAGCACAGTTTTTAGGATAACTGCCTCTCACGTCTGGGCATCCTGAATTTCTAGCAGAACCTGCCAGTCTGTCTTTCTTGGCCCCGGGTGGCTGAGTCTCCAGCTTCCTCCATTTCAAACCTGGGTTTGTTTGTTTGTTTTAAGCACAATGGGAACCCACATACCTGGTCGTTTGCCCAAAAGGTACCAGGAAGGAGAAAACTGCCTAAAATAAATCTGCTGAACTCTGCCTTTTCTTTCCCCAGGGGTGTGTGTTTGCGGAAGGTGTTTGCGTGGACACCTGCAGTTTCGCCCCACACCGTTCACCTCGCCCCCCCTGCCCGGCCAGGCCCGCTCCCGGGAACTCAAAGCTAAATGCCTTGGCCCTCCAGGAGCCTCACGGGGCCATCGGGAAGATGCGCGGTTGGCTGGGAACCGTGACACCATGTGACAGGGCCCAAAGGAGCAGGGTCCTTGGGTTCACAGAGGAGAGAGTCGGGCGAACTGCCAGGTCGGTCCAGGAAAACCACAGAGCAGCGTGGGCGTGGGGAGCGGGGCCCCGGTGGTGCGAGAGGAGATCAGCCGCGCGGACGGGAGTGGGAAGAGCATTCAGGGAAGACAGGAGGCCAGCAGGGTCTGGAGCTGAGGGAGCCTGGGGCTCAGGAGAGAGACAGGGACCAGTCACCCCCGGAACGACCCAGCCCCCGTGTCCTACAGGACAGGAAGGAGAAATACCTTCTCCCCTTTCTATTTCTTTCTCTCTCCCTCTCTCTTTTTCTCTTTCATCATGCTCTCTTTTTTGTTTAATAACAGCTTTATCGATACCTCACTCAGATTCCATATAATTCACCTCTTTAAGTGCGCAATTCAGTGGGTTTCAGCACTGTCGCAGTGCTGTACAGCCATCCTCACTAATTTTAAAATATTTTGTCAACCCCAACCGGTTTTTCCCAGTGGTTAGAGCATCGGCCCTTGGACTGAAGGGTCCCGGGTTGCAGGCTCCATCCCGGCCCCGGTCGGGGCAAGTGCAGGAGGCAGCCAGTCGACGTGTGTCTCTCACATCGATGTCCCTCTCTCTCTCTCTCCCTCCCACTCTCACTGAAAAACAATGGAAAAAATATTCTCGGGTGAGTATGAAAACAATAAATAAAGTAAAATAAAATATTTTGTAAAGTAAAATAAAATAAAATATACTGGAAACCCTAATCGGCCTCCCGTGTCTATAGATTTCCCTATTTTGGACATTTTGTATCAATGGAATTATACAACATGCGGTCTTTCATGACGAGCTTGTTTCCGTTTGAATAATGTTTCCAAATTTGTCTACGCTGTAGCGAGAATCAGTACTCGGTTCCTTCTGACTCTGCAACAGTATCCCCCTGTATGGATTTACCGCATCTTTTGTCCATTCCCCTGCTGACGGACATTTCTATTACTTTCCCTTTGGGGCCATTGTAAAGGGTGCGTCTAGAACATTCCCACGCCCGTGTTTGTGTGGACCTACGTTCTCACGTCCCCTCGGCACAGTCCTGGAGGTGGAATCGCTGGTCCTGCCTAATTCTGTGTATAACATTTTGAGGACCTGCCAGACTCTGTTCCGAGGCAGATGATCCTCCCTCCAGTCCCACCGGCCGGGTGCGAGGGCCCTAAATTCTCGTGTATTTGTCGGCACTTATTGCTCCTTGTCTTTTTGACTCCAGCCACCCCGAGGGTGTGAAGTGCTGTCTCGTTTGGGGCTGGGTCTGTATCTCCCCGAAGGGAAGCGGGTCAAGCGGCGTCTCATGCTCTCTTCCTTTCTCTCTCAAAGTCCCTTTCCTGGGGCTCGGTAAGTGCCTGGCTTCTTGACTTAAGAAGCAACATGAGCCCGGCCGGGCGTGGCTCAGCGGTTGAGCATCGACCTAGGATCCAGGCGATCGGGGTTCGATTCCCGGTCAGCGCACATGCCCAGGTTGCGGGCTCCATCAATGACGCTCTCATCATTGATGTTTCTACCTCTCTCTCCCTCTCCTTTCCTCCCTCTGAAATCAATAAAGATATATTTTTTAAAAAAAGAAAAAAAAAAAAAGAAGCGACATGAAGGAGCCAGTTGGACAGGCGACGTGGTGCCTGGCCCAGAGAGGACACGGGCTCCGGGCACAGCTGTCGAGCTGGGGAAAGACCCCCTGTGCCCTTCAAGGAGGCAGCTCCGAGGACACGTGGCTGAACCTAACCCCTGGTGTTAGAAGGGACGCTCTGATCTCAAATGTGCTCGATTAAATGTGCGCGTGCGGGGACGGTGTGTGGCAGGGCTATTTTAACGCAGGGCTTAGAGGCCAGGCACCTACCCTTTCTTCTCTGTCCCGCCTCGGTGACTGCGTGGCCCTGGGCGATTGCAAATCCCGGCTTCCTCGGTCCGGAGCCTACAGTCCAGCTTCCGGCCGGCCCGTCGCACAGGCTCGGCTTCCTCCACGGGACATGGGAAGGCACGTGCGTGACTCAACGGGCCTACTGTGCGAGTTAACTTCCGTAATACATATATTCTAGCAGCCTGTCACTCAATGGTCACCTAATCCATTCTGGCTCCTTTCCCTTTCTCCTGGTCCTTGCCTGGGGACAGTTTCTCAGAGGCACATTGTCATAAACTCCGTAACCGCTCGTGTTTCATGACAACACGGGGCCCTGGCCCAGGGAAGGCGGTTCTGGCCCGTTTGCTCCAGGGCCCGGGGCCATCAAGTGCCCCTGCGCCCGGTCCTGGCCCCGGGAAGTTCAGACAAGGAGCTGATTGTGCTTCCCCGGCCCTCGGGGCCCGAGACTCTCAGTGTGGACCTCGGGAGGGAGGGGTGGCTCCCGTGGCCCGGCGCACCCAGGACGAAATGTCCTTGAGGCAGGAGTTTTCCGGGAAGGAAGGTCCGGGACAAGCGGGTCCCAGTCGAGGGCAAGAAGAGGAGGGACAATTGGACGGTTTAAGGGAAAAGACTCGGTCCTGGTTGCTGTCGCTCAGTGGGGAGAGCATCGGCCCATGAAGCGAAAGGTTGAGGGTTCGATTCCTGGTCAAGGGCACGTGCCTGGGTTGCAGGTTTGATCCCCGGCCTGGTCCGGGTATGTGAGGGACGCAACCAATCGATGTGTCTCTCCCTCCCCCCCCCCCATAAAAGCAATGAAAAAATACCCTTGGGCCAACTGATATGAGAGACAGGCCTTGGAAGATACCTGGGCCCTGGGGGAAGCGAGCAGAATCCACATGGATGGCGCAGGAGACCTGGTGGGGAGGACGGCTCCCCGAATCCCCCCAGTTCCCCACACACGTCTGATTAAACGTGACCGTCAGAGATCCCTCCACGGCCGCGGTCGGCACTTCCAGCGACGGCCTCGTGGTCTGTGTGACTTTCTCGCCCACGGTCGACTCGTGGACCAATGAGAAGAGCCTTGTGTTGCCAATGCCATCGACCCTCTCCCCACCCAGGCATCCTGAGCAGGGCTGGGGGCGAAGGCAAGGTCCCCACAGAGCTGGCCGGGCAGCAAGTGTCCGCCAATATCCTTTACCCAGCCGGCCCGGCAGGCTCCCCGCTGGAGACCAGGTCCCTTTGTCCCGCTCGCCTCCCCTCTGGCAGCCCCCTGGCACTGGCTGCGTGTTCCTGACGTCCTGGCTGCTGGCTCTCAAGGCAACAGTCTAGAAGACGTGTACCTTTTGAATAAATATATATACAAAGTCTATATGTTTATACTCCATATACATACAAAATATCCAGGGTGTCCCGTAAAAATGTATACACACTTTAACAGCTGATAGTTCAACTGGTGTTTCTTTTCAGCTTTAACCCATTGGAATTAATAATTATTTAAGGTATGTCTACATTTTTGGGACACCCTGTATATACGCAATGACTGAGTGTTCGTGTCCCCCTCCCAAATTCATATGTTGAAGCCCCAACCCCCAGTGTGGCTGTGTATGGAGACGAGGCCTTTGGGAGACGAGGAGCCAGCAACCCGGGCATGTGCCCTGACCGGGAATCGGGGTAGATGAGGTGGTGAGGGTGGGCCCCCAAGATGTGACTGTAGGCTCCGGAGCTCTCGATCTCTCCCCCTCGGCACACGGACGAGGTCAGCTGGGCGGGCGCAGAGCGAGACGGCGCCTGCCCCCAGCCTGCAAGAGGCTTTAGAATGAAACCTACCGTATTGGCACCTTGACCTGGGACCTCCAGCCTCCAAACCGTCAGACGTCAGTTTCTGTTGTTTAGAGCCACCGGTCCGGGGCCTTCTGTGACCGCGGCCTGAGCGCAAACATACTTACTCGTTGGCAAAGCTCCCAAAGTAGTTACTCGATTGCAATTGTGTGAACAACAAAACCAAACCGAAACTGTTTCTATTTATATAAATAGTTTATCAGCTATTAAAGCAAGAGTTGCTTTTATTTTGTTAAATATAACTATTGATTTCAGAGAGGAAGGGAGAGGGAGAGAGAGAAGCATCAATGGTGAGTCATTGATTGGCTGCCTCCTGCACAACCCCTGCTGGGGATCGAGGAGCCGGCAACCCAGGCATGTGCCCTGACCGGGAATCGAACCGCAATCTCCTGGATCCTAGGTTGATGCGCAACCGCTGAGCCACACCGGCCAGGAGCAACAGTTGTTTTTTTAAAGCTGTTTTCCAAGAAACCCAATGCCCTGTGGCGAGATCCCTCCTGAGCCTGCAGTGTTGAGTGAGCTCATTTCTCAGGATCATCTTAGCCCCTTGCTCCGGGGCCTTCCAGGTTTTCTGGGTTTTGTGGGAGCACAGACACCTCATAACATTTTTCTGGCTCTTACTCAGTGTAAACCACTGAGTGTGTACTTAGCTATAGGTGAGAATACCCCGACATTTAATATTCTTATTTTTCTATTTTCCAATTTTAAACCAACATCCAAAATACTATATTAATGTTATCCTTTAGGACATACATTTTTTTCCAAACAGCACAAATGTTTCAACGTCTTAAAAAATATTTCCCACCCGGCCGGTGCGGCTCAGCTGGTTGAGCGCCGGCCGAGCACCAAAGGTCACCTGTTCCATTCTCAGCCAGGCCGCACGCCCGGGCTGCGGGCTCGGTCGGCAGGAGGGGGCAGGAGGCAGCCGGCTGGTGTTTCCTTCTCATCGATGTTTCTCTTTGGCTCACGCCTGGTGCGGGGAACATGTGAGCACCGGGCAGGAAGGAGGGGGCGGAACTGTGTCCTCTCGGAGCTGCTGAATTCGGGTATCATTTCCCCAGGCTCTGCGTGCTTTCAGTGCGGCCAGTACCGTCTGCCTACTTCGAGCTCACCTTACTGTTCGGCCCCCTTTTGGTCCCAGCCGCTCCATCGGGCCACGCGCCGCTTACCGGTTACGCGTCCAAGGCCAGCGCCTTTAGCAGGTGAGCTTGTGTCACGCAGGCAACACTGAACCTCGCAGAAATCCCTTCAGCCTAATCGCCTGCACATAGATTCTCATAAGTGGCTCAGCGGCTGCATTATTGAAAGGTTAAAAAGCCGTGTAATTAAGCACCCCAGTGGCCGGAGGCTGTTAGGGGGCCGAGGGCTGTTCCGACCTTCGCCTGCACCTCCCGCAGGCACCGGCCTCCAGAACCTCTGTCTGTTCACGGCTCTGCCCTTTCCCGGGGAGAATGTTAGAGCCCAGAGGAGATCACAGACTCAAGTGTCAGCGATGAGAGGGACCTCCAGGCGCCCGTCCCACCCTGTCAGAGATGAGGGCATTGAGCTGAGGAGACGTGACGTGGGTGACCTGCCAAGGTCGTTCAGCGAGCTGGAGGCTGAGCAGGGCCCGGGCTGCTCTTCTGGCTCCTGGCTACCGCCCGCCTCGCACCCCACATGGCCTCTGGTGACTTGGGTGGGGCCCAGGCTGCCTTCTGTGTTCCTGAGCCTGTGCTCCTGTCACTTTGGAGTGCAGCCGCCAGGCTGAGGCATCCGCCGCATGAAGCTCACTGGGTTAGTCACTTAATTAAATGGGGAGACCCAGCCGCCACCTCGCCCCTCAATTATACTCATGCGTCCTGTTCCCCTGGTGTGTTAGCACCTGCTCCCTCCCCCGGCACCCACACCCACCCCTCGAGGAGTTAATGTGCAAATCTGAGCTGTTTGCCCAGCAAGAAGGCAAGTTTCAGAATGGGAGGTGCGATCACGGGTAAAAAAGAAAAATGGGAAAAAAATGTTTTTGTGGCATCGGCCCCGTGATCCCGAATGACAAACAGGGGCAGCCTGGAAGGGGATGCTGACAGAGGAAGGACAGCCGTCGTGAGCAATGACATTTCCTTGGCTTCCTCTCACTCTAGGGATTAATGTTTCATTCACCAAACACTTAATTAGCACCTACTGTGTGCACGGCCCCCCATTATGATGGGAAATAAAAGATGACACTATGTTACCTCTGGCTTCCAAAGACCATGTCGTTTTAAAGAGAAAAAAACATGTATCCAAATAAAGTGCGTGTCTTCGTGGGAGGCAGGAGCCTCCTCGTGCATGACCTGCGACAGAGCCCGCATTTTGCCTGCGGGATGCGAGGTCCATGTCTGTGGAGGGCAGGCCGAGGCTGAGTCCCTGGAACACCTGGGGCCTGTGGGCCAGAGCTGGCTTGTGTGTGGCGCCCTCGCCCGATGCCCACTCGTGGTTTGGGTATAACTTGGGGCTCTCCTTTGGGGTGAGACTCAGGAGCTCTGGGGTGTCCTGAAGCCCCATGTGCACAGGAAGCCTTAATTCAGCAGAGAGGGCCTTTGAGAAGGCCTCAGAGCCCAGGTTAGAGCACCTGTCTTTAGGTTAAGACCCTCAAGAGTCCACTCCAGCAGGAGGGGACAGGACCTCACAGCACGGCCTGGGTGGGACACTTTGGGGAAATAGGGAACAGTCTGAGCCGAGGGAGGGCCAGAGAGGTGAGCTCTGTGGAGCTGAGGCCAGGAGGCGGCCGGCTGCCTGCCAGCTCACATCGCCCACAGGCTCCTTCCAGACATCTCGTCTGTCCCTGCCCACCCACGGCATCCAGAGCCACCCGAAATGGCCCCTGGTTTCCTCCTACTCGCAGATTCCACCTCTGCTCCTCCTTGCTGACTTGCATGGCACACCTGACTTACTCCAAAGCCCCGCAGCGTCAACCTGGAGATTCGCTTCCCCAGGTGGGACTCCCCTGCCCCCACCCCAGTCTGGCTCCTGGTGCCTCATCAACCAGGATTCCCCTGTCTGGCCCAGATCCCACGGTCCCCCACCTCTAAAAACACTCATTGGATTGAGCCAGCAGCAACCCAGAGTGGCCAACAGGAACTGAGCAAAAGAAGCGGGGGCAGCTGCCAACGGTGTAGAGACCAGAGTCTCGGGACAGGACATGTGGCCGCGTCGTCAGGGGAAGTCAGTAAGGGGTTCTGGTGGCAGCAGCTGTGGCCATGAGGGGAAGGGTCTAGGCCACAGTGGGGACCGCAGGGCTGCAACGACTGCACCCGACCAAAGCAGGCCCAGTGCCAACTAGCCCTGTCCTGAGGCGGAGGGAGGGGCAGCCGGGACACCCCAAAGACAGGGCTGGGTGACCTCAGAGGGGACTCTTCTGGGGCAGCTTAAAGACACATCTTCGACCCATCTCTGCAGCTGGAATCACTCCAGCACAAGGGGAAGAGAGAGATTCTGGGGATGGTCCAGGCCATTGTTTCTCAAACGTTATTGTTGTCCGTGGCCCATAAATAAAAAATACAGTTTACATGGTGGCCCATTATACACACACACACACAAACCACATACACAAACGAAACAAGAGTTTCATAAAACATTCGTACTCTGAGTGCGATGCACTCTGACATTTTCTCTGTTCTATTCCACTTCTAAAAAATGCAGATCTTAACCCTCCAAACTGATGTCATGACCCCCTAGAGGGTCTCAGAACCCACAACGTGAAAAGCACACGTCGAACATCACGAGCCCTTTGGGGCAGCAGAACAGATGATTGGAGGCCAGGTGGAGGTCGAGGTTGGGGGGCTGCAGGTCTGGAAGGAGGCTCAGGCCCAACCTAGCTCGTGTGGTGCATCGGCTCCTTATGGCTCAGAGAGAGTCTGTTCTAACAGCGAGGGTGAGCGCTTCCCTCCAGGGTCCCCCCTACAGAAAGAGGTGGGGGGAGTTAATCACTATTTTTAACAAGCAAGAGAAGAACCTGAATGTGTATTTTTACATGTGACTTTCCATTATAAAAGAATGGCCTATAAACTAAACACAGCCAAGAAAGTTTAGTCCACTCACCTTGTAAGTGTGCTGCAAGTTATCTAAATCTCACACACCCGTGAACATTTGCAGAATATGTACACGTCTGTCTTGGCAATGGGGGTGGGGTAATTCACACCCACTGAGATGCATGAACCTTTAAAACGATTGTAGTCCAGCTGGGTGTGGTTCAGGGGTTGAGCATCAACCTAGGATCCAGGAGATTGGGGTTCGATTCCTGGTCAGGGCACATGCCCGGGTTGTGGGCTGCAGCCAATCAATGACTCTCTCATCATTGATGTTTCTATTTCTCTCTCTCCCTCTCCCTTCCTCTCTCTGAAATCAATAAAGATATATTTAAAAATAATAATAATAAAAAATAAAATGATTGGAAAACTCACAGACTAAAAAGAATGGCCGAGCAAATACCTATCGCTGCACAGAAAAAGCAGCCAAACAGCCCACACCTTTCTAAATGTTTGAGCACAAAAGACTGTGACGTAAAACTCAAAAGCGTGAGGCGCTGTAGTCACACTGAAAAAGAAACTTCTGATCATCACAGCAACCTGAATGCAAACCGCAGGTGTCGTGCTGAGGAAAGAAGCTGATACTGTGTAACCAGAGACATGCAGGATGGCCCATGAAATCTGGAGAAGCCAAAACTAACCAGCGGTGA